>NC_134354.1:785874224-786109224 GCF_048569485.1 Anomaloglossus baeobatrachus | reverse complement strand
CCTCTTATCTATCTATCTATCTATCCCTCTATCTATCTACCTTCTATTTATCTATCTATTATCTGTCTATCCCTCTATAGATCCATCCATTTATCTATCTATTCAGCTCTTTATCTATCTATTCATGCTTCTATCCATCCATCCGTTCTTCCGTCCACCATCTATCCATCTATATATACACATCTACCCATCCTTCTATCCATTCATCTATCATCTATCTATCCATCTACCTATTCATCTATTCATCCATCCATCTAGATGGATACCTACCCATCCAGCTATCCTTCTGTCCATCTACCCATCCATCTATCCTTTATCTATCTGTCCATCCATCTATCCATCTGTTTATATACATCTATCCATCCATCTACCAATTCATTTATCTGTTCATCTACCCATCCATCTGTCATTTATCCATCTACTGTGTATGTATGTGTATATATATATATATATATATATATATATATATATTATGAACCTGTATAAGTTTAGTGTCACTATGAAATCCTATTTTCAGGTCAATTTTATTGTAAAATTAATGCTGCAAAAACAGACTAATGTTGTAGTTGTGTTCTGGGAGATGCCGGGTCACCCGGCCGCCCCCCACCCCCGCGCCCCTCTTACGTTGGGTCACAATGGCAGCTGTGAATACACTGATTGCCGCATGTTATTCTTACTCTCAGCTGCAACATTTAAAAAAAATTACCATTTTTCAAGTTCTCCCCCACAAAGATGTGAGTTACCCCATAAGAGTAGATCAGCTACATCCATAGAATCAGTCCCTTATTTTTTGATGACATAATTGGGCGCAGTCCTTCCCCCCTGGATTTTTCGGCGCTGTCAGTAAATGTCTTCACCTCTCTTTGTACCTCTCCATCTGTATTTACGGGGTTTCAGTCCCGCCCGGCCCGGGATTAAGGCGATCTATAAAAAGAAAGGCATTTGCTGTGATGTCTTTCTATCCTCATTCCTGAGAACGAGCGGCTTCTGTTCTCTAGAGATTCAGGTGTTTTGTCACCGGAGAGAATAGAATAAAAACAGTGAATCAGATCTGACGTAAAATGAAGGGTTGAAAGGTGGCCGCCTGAGGCGCGGGCCTGGGAATGGGTGTGAATACCCCCAGTACAGGTGTATATATATATATACACGGCATATGTACATACAGAGCAGTGATGATCTCTCTTGGTGTCTTCGACAAACACGCAGGTAATTTTTTAGGAAATATTTTTTTATTATTAATTATTAGAATAATTAGCGCTATGAGGACCTGTGCGCTGCAGTGTGGCCCAAATCCCCTCCTGCCGCTCCTCTCTCCGTCTTCCTGCCACTCCTCTCTCCCGTCCTCCTGCCGCTCCTCTCTCCCGGCCTCCTGCCGCTCCTCTCTCTGGCCTCCTGCCGCTTCTCTCTCCCGGCCTCCTTCCGCTTCTCTCTCCCGGCCTCCTGCCGCTCCTCTCTCCCGGCCTCCTGCCGCTCCTCTCTCCCAGCCTCCTGCCGCTCCTCTCTCCGGCCTCCTGCCGCTCCTCTCTCCCGGCCTCCTGCCGCTTCTCTCTCCCGGCCTCCTGCCGCTCCTCTCTCCCGGCCTCCTGCCGCTCCTCTCTCCGGCCTCCTGCCGCTCCTCTCTCCGGCCTCCTGCCGCTCCTCTCTCCCGGCCTCCTGCCGCTCCTCTCTCCGGCCTCCTGCCTCTCCTCTCTCCCGGCCTCCTGCCGCTTCTCTCTCCCGGCCTCCTGCCGCTCCTCTCTCCGGCCTCCTGCCGCTTCTCTCTCCCGGCCTCCTGCCGCTCCTCTCTCTGGCCTCCTGCCGCTTCTCTCTCCCGGCCTCCTTCCGCTTCTCTCTCCCGGCCTCCTGCCGCTCCTCTCTCCCGGCCTCCTGCCGCTCCTCTCTCCCAGCCTCCTGCCGCTCCTCTCTCCGGCCTCCTGCCGCTCCTCTCTCCCGGCCTCCTGCCGCTTCTCTCTCCCGGCCTCCTGCCGCTCCTCTCTCCCGGCCTCCTGCCGCTCCTCTCTCCCGGCCTCCTTCCGCTTCTCTCTCCCGGCCTCCTGCCGCTCCTCTCTCCGGCCTCCTGCCGCTCCTCTCTCCCAGCCTCCTGCCGCTCCTCTCTCCGGCCTCCTGCCGCTCCTCTCTCCCGGCCTCCTGCCGCTTCTCTCTCCCGGCCTCCTGCCGCTCCTCTCTCCCGGCCTCCTGCCGCTCCTCTCTCCGGCCTCCTGCCGCTCCTCTCTCCGGCCTCCTGCTGCTCCTCTCTCTGGCCTCCTCTCTCCGGCCTACTCTCTCTGGCCTCCTGCCGCTCCTCTCTCCCGCCACTCCTCTCTCCCTCCCCTCCTCTGTCCCGCCGCTCCTCTCTCCGGCCTCCTCTCTCCAGCCTCCTGCCGCTCCTCTCTCCGGCCTCCTCTCTCCGGCCTCCTGTTGGACCTTGTGAGTATTATGCCAGTTCTGTAGTCACCACTGACAGTCTGTGATGGAAATCTGTGTGATATTCTGGTCTCGGTGACCATGTGGGGTGTGGGGTCAGCGCAGGACGTGACCGCAGATCGGACTTGGCAGGGGTGAAGGCCTCAGATATGTCAGTGATCAGCATACCCGGGAAGGTCACAAGTCCTGGCACCCGGCGCTTATATATATGTGTCAACAAGTCTCACCCTTCACCCATATTCCTGTACACAGGTCCCTGAAGACGGGTACCATGGTGGGCATCAGCAAATTTCTACAGAAATCCCCAAAATTCCTTTTAATTCTGTGTCAAAAAATGTGGACACATTTCTGACTCCTCTTCAGTCGTCACTCAGCTTTTCCACAATCCAGAATGGCAGAAATGTCCTGCAGCAAATTAGATAATAAGAATGTACATCCTTAGTGCAAACTCCTGGGCCCTGTTACATGTGTATTGGGGGCCGTCCAGTCTGCGCTGCGTATTACAGGGGGCTGGTTGGTGACTATATGTTTTGGATCGGGGGTCTCAGGGCTTTATTTAGGAGGTCTGGTTGTGGTATGATGTTGGATTCTGATGTTTGGTGTTTGTTAGTTTAGGGGTCTGGGATCTGTATTTATTTAGGGGTCTGGTCTGGGATCTGTATTTATTTAGGGGTCTGGGATCTGTATTTATTTAGGGGTCTGGGCCAGGGTCTGCATTAATATAGGGGTCTGGTCTGGGATCTCTATTTATTTAGAGGTCTGGTCTGGGGTCTGAATTTATTTAGGGGTTTGTTTGGGGTCTTTACTTATTTAGGTGTCTGGTCTGGGGTCTGTATTTATATAGGGATCTGGGGTCTGAATTTATTTAGGGGTCTGGTCTAGGGTGTGTATTTATTTACAGATCTGGTCTGGGGTCTGTATTTATTTAGGGGTCTGGTCTGGGGTCTGTGTCTATTTAGGGGTCTGGTCTGGGATCTGTATTTATTTAGGGGTCTGGTCTGGGATCTGTATTTATTTAGGGGTTTGGTCTGGGATCTGTATTTATTTAGGGGTCTGGTATCTGTATTTATTTAGGGGTCTGGTCTGGGATCTGTATTTATTTAGGTGTTTGGTCTGGGATCTGTATTTATTTAGGGGTCTGGTCTGGGATCTGTATTTATTTAGGGGTCTGGTCTGGGGTCTGTGTCTATTTAGGGGTCTGGTCTGGGGTCTGTGTCTATTTAGGGGTCTGGTCTGGGATCTGTATTTATTTAGGGGTCTGGTCTGGGATCTGTATTTATTTAGGGGTTTGGTCTGGGATCTGTATTTATTTAGGGGTCTGGTCTGGGATCTGTATTTATTTAGGGGTCTGGTCTGGGATCTGTATTTATTTAGGGGTTTGGTCTGGGATCTGTATTTATTTAGGGGTCTGGGATCTGTATTTATTTAGGGGTCTGGGCCAGGGTCTGCATTAATATAGGGGTCTGGTCTGGGATCTCTATTTATTTAGAGGTCTGGTCTGGGGTCTGAATTTATTTAGGGGTTTGTTTGGGGTCTTTACTTATTTAGGTGTCTGGTCTGGGGTCTGTATTTATATAGGGATCTGGGGTCTGAATTTATTTAGGGGTCTGGTCTAGGGTGTGTATTTATTTAGGGGTCTGGTCTGGGATCTGTATTTATTTAGGGGTCTGGTCTGGGATCTGTATTTATTTAGTGGTCTGGTCTGGGATCTGTATTTATTTAGGGGTCTGGTCTGGGATCTGTATTTATTTAGGGGTCTGGTCTGGGATCTGTATTTATTTAGGGGTCTGGTCTGGGATCTGTATTTATTTAGTGGTCTGGTCTGGGATCTGTATTTATTTAGGGGTTTGGTCTGGGATCTGTATTTATTTAGGGGTCTGGTCTGGGATCTGTATTTATTTAGGGGTCTGGTCTGGGATCTGTATTTATTTAGGGGTCTGGTCTGGGATCTGTATTTATTTAGGGGTCTGGTCTGGGATCTGTATTTATTTAGTGGTCTGGTCTGGGGTCTGTATCTAGGGGTTTGGTCTGGGATCTGTATTTATTTAGGGGTCTGGTCTGGGATCTGTATTTATTTAGGGGTCTGGTCTGGGGTCTGTGTCTATTTAGGGGTCTGGTCTGGGGTCTGTGTCTATTTAGGGGTCTGGTCTGGGATCTGTATTTATTTAGGGGTCTGGTCTGGGATCTGTATTTATTTAGGGGTTTGGTCTGGGATCTGTATTTATTTAGGGGTCTGGTCTGGGATCTGTATTTATTTAGGGGTCTGGTCTGGGATCTGTATTTATTTAGGGGTTTGGTCTGGGATCTGTATTTATTTAGGGGTCTGGGATCTGTATTTATTTAGGGGTCTGGGCCAGGGTCTGCATTAATATAGGGGTCTGGTCTGGGATCTCTATTTATTTAGAGGTCTGGTCTGGGGTCTGAATTTATTTAGGGGTTTGTTTGGGGTCTTTACTTATTTAGGTGTCTGGTCTGGGGTCTGTATTTATATAGGGATCTGGGGTCTGAATTTATTTAGGGGTCTGGTCTAGGGTGTGTATTTATTTAGGGGTCTGGTCTGGGATCTGTATTTATTTAGGGGTCTGGTCTGGGATCTGTATTTATTTAGTGGTCTGGTCTGGGATCTGTATTTATTTAGGGGTCTGGTCTGGGATCTGTATTTATTTAGGGGTCTGGTCTGGGATCTGTATTTATTTAGGGGTCTGGTCTGGGATCTGTATTTATTTAGTGGTCTGGTCTGGGATCTGTATTTATTTAGGGGTTTGGTCTGGGATCTGTATTTATTTAGGGGTCTGGTCTGGGATCTGTATTTATTTAGGGGTCTGGTCTGGGATCTGTATTTATTTAGGGGTCTGGTCTGGGATCTGTATTTATTTAGGGGTCTGGTCTGGGATCTGTATTTATTTAGTGGTCTGGTCTGGGGTCTGTATCTAGGGGTTTGGTCTGGGATCTGTATTTATTTAGGGGTCTGGTCTGGGATCTGTATTTATTTAGGGGTCTGGTCTGGGGTCTGTGTCTATTTAGGGGTCTGGTCTGGGGTCTGTGTCTATTTAGGGGTCTGGTCTGGGATCTGTATTTATTTAGGGGTCTGGTCTGGGATCTGTATTTATTTAGGGGTTTGGTCTGGGATCTGTATTTATTTAGGGGTCTGGTCTGGGATCTGTATTTATTTAGGGGTCTGGTCTGGGATCTGTATTTATTTAGGGGTCTGGTCTGGGATCTGTATTTATTTAGGGGTCTGGTCTGGGATCTGTATTTATTTAGGGGTCTGGGATCTGTATTTATTTAGGGGTCTGGGCCAGGGTCTGCATTAATATAGGGGTCTGGTCTGGGATCTCTATTTATTTAGAGGTCTGGTCTGGGGTCTGAATTTATTTAGGGGTTTGTTTGGGGTCTTTACTTATTTAGGTGTCTGGTCTGGGGTCTGTATTTATATAGGGATCTGGGGTCTGAATTTATTTAGGGGTCTGGTCTAGGGTGTGTATTTATTTACAGATCTGGTCTGGGGTCTGTATTTATTTAGGGGTCTGGTCTGGGGTCTGTGTCTATTTAGGGGTCTGGTCTGGGATCTGTATTTATTTAGGGGTCTGGTCTGGGATCTGTATTTATTTAGGGGTCTGGTCTGGGATCTGTATTTATTTAGGGGTTTGGTCTGGGATCTGTATTTATTTAGGGGTCTGGTCTGGGATCTGTATTTATTTAGGGGTCTGGTCTGGGGTCTGTGTCTATTTAGGGGTCTGGTCTGGGGTCTGTGTCTATTTAGGGGTCTGGTCTGGGATCTGTATTTATTTAGGGGTCTGGTCTGGGATCTGTATTTATTTAGGGGTCTGGTCTGGGATCTGTATTTATTTAGGGGTTTGGTCTGGGATCTGTATTTATTTAGGGGTCTGGGATCTGTATTTATTTAGGGGTCTGGGCCAGGGTCTGCATTAATATAGGGGTCTGGTCTGGGATCTCTATTTATTTAGAGGTCTGGTCTGGGGTCTGAATTTATTTAGGGGTTTGTTTGGGGTCTTTACTTATTTAGGTGTCTGGTCTGGGGTCTGTATTTATATAGGGATCTGGGGTCTGAATTTATTTAGGGGTCTGGTCTAGGGTGTGTATTTATTTACAGATCTGGTCTGGGGTCTGTATTTATTTAGGGGTCTGGTCTGGGGTCTGTGTCTATTTAGGGGTCTGGTCTGGGATCTGTATTTATTTAGGGGTCTGGTCTGGGATCTGTATTTATTTAGGGGTCTGGTCTGGGATCTGTATTTATTTAGGGGTTTGGTCTGGGATCTGTATTTATTTAGGGGTCTGGTCTGGGATCTGTATTTATTTAGGGGTCTGGTCTGGGGTCTGTGTCTATTTAGGGGTTTGGTCTGGGATCTGTATTTATTTAGGGGTCTGGTCTGGGATCTGTATTTATTTAGGGGTCTGGTCTGGGGTCTGTGTCTATTTAGGGGTCTGGTCTGGGGTCTGTGTCTATTTAGGGGTCTGGTCTGGGATCTGTATTTATTTAGGGGTCTGGTCTGGGATCTGTATTTATTTAGGGGTTTGGTCTGGGATCTGTATTTATTTAGGGGTCTGGTCTGGGATCTGTATTTATTTAGGGGTCTGGTCTGGGATCTGTATTTATTTAGGGGTTTGGTCTGGGATCTGTATTTATTTAGGGGTCTGGTCTGGGATCTGTATTTATTTAGGGGTCTGGTCTGGGATCTGTATTTATTTAGGGGTTTGGTCTGGGATCTGTATTTATTTAGGGGTCTGGTCTGGGATCTGTATTTATTTAGGGGTCTGATCTGGGGTCTGTGTCTATTTAGGGGTCTGGTCTGGGGTCTGTGTCAATTTAGGGGTCTGGTCTGGGATCTGTATTTATTTAGGCTCCTTCAGCGAGCTCATTCTGAAGCAGGATTTGTAACTCTTATCTGTCTTTTGAGGTAACTGAGAATCCATCAGGGAGCTCATTCTGATGGCAGGATTTGTAACTCTTATCTGTCTTTTTCTGAGCTCCTCTCAGCTGATTTATGACTCCAGACCACATCAAAGTTGAATGTGCAGAGAAAGAAAGAGCCGATAGAGGCAAAATGTTGCAGAATTTGTAATGGAACCCAATTGTAAAAATGATTTTTAGCCCCAAATACATGCATTTGTATATCCAACCTCTTTAAGCTTTATTTAAAGGGACTGGCCCTTTAAGAGCACATATAGAGACAATGACATGCTCTAATATTTTATCTCCACAGGTAACTTGTGAAAAGTATCAAACTACAAAACTACGACGCAAAAGATGGTCGGACTGAAGCCCTCCGAGGTGCCCCCCACACTGACGGTGAAGTTTGTGGGTGCAGGGGCGGCGGCCTGTATTGCCGATTTAGTCACCTTCCCCTTAGACACGGCGAAAGTCAGACTGCAGGTAAATAGGACACGACCCGATGGGGGGAGGTGTGTAAATATATGCAAAAGTCTTCACTCCCTGTCCTCTCTGCAGATCCAGGGGGAGGCGCAGACCAGCGTCCGAGTCGTCCAGTATAAGGGGGTGATGGGGACGATCTCCACCATGGTGAAGATGGAGGGGCCGGCCAGTCTCTACAATGGGCTGGTGGCCGGGCTGCAGCGGCAGATGACCTTCGCCTCCATCCGCATCGGGATGTACGACTCCGTGAAGCAGTTTTACTGTCGGCAGTCAGAAAGTGAGCGACGCGCGTTACCGAGAAACGTTCAGTATGTTCTGTCAAAGCCCCAACCCGTGTTTGGGGTCTTCCTGGGGAGGGAGGGAGGACTGTCATTTAAGTGCCCTATATAATAAAATGTGCCCATAATAGCGGCAGTCACAGTATAACTTAAATAGTAACATCTCAGCGACCCCATAACAGTGACATCACAGTGCACCCATAATAGTGACCTCACAGTACAAGCAGTACAAGTGACATCACAGTGCACCCATAATAGTGACATCACAGTGCACCCATAATAGTGACATCACAGTGCACCCATAATAGTGACATCACAGTGCACCCATAATAGTGACATCACAGTGCACCCATAACAGTGACATCACAGTGCACCCATAATAGTGACATCACAGTGCACCCATAACAGTGACATCACAGTGCACCCATAATAGTGACATCACAGTGCACCCATAATAGTGACATCACAGTGCACCCATAATAGTGACCTCACAGTGCACCCATAATAGTGACATCACAGTGCACCCATAATAGTGACATCACAGTACAAGTGACATCACAGTGCACCCATAATAGTGACATCACAGTGCACCCAAATAATGACATCACAGTGCACCCATAATAGTGACATCACAGTGCACCCATAATAGTGATGTCACAAACCACCGGGGGGGTCACTCAGAAATCCCCCGCGCTGGCTACCAGTACGTCACAATCGGGGGGTAACAAGTGGGGGTCACCCCTCCTTTATACCTCCCGACCGACAGACAGAGCACGTGACGCGCTCTCTAGCGCCCCTCTTATAGTCAGGCCAATTATGGAATTGCCCGACCATAAGCAAGGAGGCCGCTATACTACTTATGCCGATTATTGAAGGGTCCCCGGTGAGAGTAAGGTATATATTCCCCCGACCTCCGCGGGCGGAATATATAAAATCTCCCCGAATCTCACTGGCCTCCCCACAATAATCCTTGGCACAATTCGCTGCCACCAACCGATTTACGGTAACTATTAGCCGAACACACAGACGTGGGATTCAAGATCGAGATAACAGAACAGCCCAAGATTAATTATATAATTTAATCAGCCTAAAGCACACTAGAAACTACAATATATACAATAGGGAATCTACAGAATATACATATGTCAGAGTACAGTTACAATCAAAGCATGGGTTACAAACAGGCATACACAGTTCCAGCAGTTACCTTGTTGCGTCTGGCCACAGGGGGGCGCTGTACCCAGGTTTCTAGGATCCTTCCCACAGATGTTTCCTACACGTGCCCCCAGCGAAAAGAACACTGGAAAATGGCCGAAGTAGGGTTATCAACCTGGGCAGATCCAGGTCCCCTCCTACCTTAGTGACCTCACAGGGAGCACTGCTCCACCCCTGGCTTGAGTTATGGACAATCCACAACATGGAATATGGGCCATAACTCTGCCTGGGAGCGTCGTAGGCGGACGCCAATGCTCTCATTGTGACAGTTATGAATTTAGCTACAGAACGAGGGGACTCATGACCTGTCTGCCAGTTCCCCATTGGCTGATATCACGCCTGGGGCATTTCCCAATGTCCTGCTCCCATAAAAAGGGTGTGCCGGCATCGTCCGCATGCGGAGACACCATTTTTATGGTTGCCATATTTATCGGAAATATGGCTTGCGAGATATGAACCATTTTTTACTGGAGTCGTTCTGTCTAGCTAGTTCCATAGCCTTGCTAATGAGATACAACTCTTGTTACAGGGTGACGGCAGGGAGTCATCCTGTGTCCATTGTTCCCACACCACCTCATCTCCATATCACAGGACATGGCCATGGAGGTGTAAGTGGAACACTGAGAACAAGAAGGGAGGGGGGCACTGCCAGGGAGTGATGAGGGATTATGACTGGAGTCATAATTCATCTTCATATCCCGGGATTTGCCTCACAAGTGACATCACAGTGCACCCATAATAGTGACATCACAGTGCACCCATAATAGTGACATCACAGTGCACCCATAATAGTGACATCACAGTGCACCCATAACAGTGACATCACAGTGCACCCATAATAGTGACATCACAGTGCACCCATAATAGTGACCTCACAGTGCACCCATAATAGTGACATCACAGTGCACCCATAATAGTGACATCACAGTACAAGTGACATCACAGTGCACCCATAATAGTGACATCACAGTGCACCCATAATAGTGGCCTCACAGTGCACCCATAATAGTGACATCACAGTGCACCCATAACAGTGACATCACAGTGCACCCATAATAGTGACATCACAGTACAAGTGACATCACAGTGCACACATAATAGTGACATCACAGTGCACCCATAATAGTGGCCTCACAGTGCACCCATAATAGTGACATCACAGTGCACCCATAACAGTGACATCACAGTGCACCCATAACAGTGGCATCACAGTGCACCCATAATAGTGACATCACAGTGCACCCATAATAGTGACATCACAGTGCACCCATAATAGTGACATCACAGCGCACCTATAATAATGACATCACAGTGCACCCATAATAGTGACATCACAGTGCACCCATAATAGTGACATCACAGTGCACCAATAACAGTGACCTCACAGTGCACCCATAATAGTGACATCACAGTGCACCCATAATAGTGACATCACAGCGCACCTATAATAATGACATCACAGTGCACCCATAATAGTGGCATCACAGTGCACCCATAATAGTGACATCACAGTGCACCCATAATAGTGACATCACAGTGCACCCATAACAGTGACCTCACAGTGCACCCATAATAGTGACATCACAGTGCACCCATAATAGTGACATCACAGTGCACCCATAACAGTGACATCACAGTGCACCCATAATAGTGACATCACAGTGCACCCATAATAATGACATCACAGTGCACCCATAATAGTGACATCACAGTGCACCCATAATAGTGACATCACAGTGCACCCATAATAGTGACATCACAGTGCACCCATAATAGTGACCTCACAGTACAAGTGACATCACAGTGCACCCATAATAGTGACATCACAGTGCACCCATAATAGTGACATCACAGTGCACCCATAATAGTGACATCACAGTGCACCCATAACAGTGACCTCACAGTGCACCCATAATAGTGACATCACAGTGCACCCATAATAGTGACATCACAGTGCACCCATAACAGTGACATCACAGTGCACCCATAATAGTGACATCACAGTGCACCCATAATAATGACATCACAGTGCACCCATAATAGTGACATCACAGTGCACCCATAATAGTGACATCACAGTGCACCCATAATAGTGACATCACAGTACAAGTGACATCACAGTGCACCCATAATAGTGACATCACAGTGCACCCATAATAGTGACATCACAGTGCACCCATAATAGTGGCATCACAGTGCACCCATAATAGTGGCATCACAGTGCACCCATAATAGTGACATCACAGTGCACCCATAATAGTGACATCACAGTGCACCCATAACAGTGACCTCACAGTGCACCCATAATAGTGACATCACAGTGCACCCATAATAGTGACATCACAGTGCACCCATAACAGTGACATCACAGTGCACCAATAATAGTGACATCACAGTGCACCCATAATAATGACATCACAGTGCACCCATAATAGTGACATCACAGTGCACCCATAATAGTGACATCACAGTGCACCCATAATAGTGACATCACAGTACAAGTGACATCACAGTGCACCCATAATAGTGACCTCACAGTGCACCCATAATAGTGACATCACAGTGCACCCATAATAGTGACATCACAGTGCAACCAGTGACATCTCAGTGGACCCATAATAGTAAAATCACAGCCAGTGACGTCACAGTCCACCCATAATAATGTAATCAGAGCACAGCTTTAATGGTGACATCATAGTACAGTGCCCCCATAATAATGTCATCATACAGTAGTACCCCTTACAAATATGAACACGAATCCTTCCTCACCCCCACACCTGACCATGATTACGAGGCCCTTTGCGTGTTGGACCCTTCAGACTGGCGCTGCTCACAGCTCTTGCTGCACACGCAGGACACAGTTGCTCACATTGGGGCACATTTATGGGGGTCTCCATTTATGGGGGTCTCTGGGCGAGAGCAGCTGTCTTTGTCCTGTAAAGTCTTTCCGGGCTTCTCCTTTATTTCTCCCTTTCTCCCTCCCTCTATTTTCCCAGATTCCGGGGTCGGGTGCCGCCTCCTCGCTGGCTCCACCACCGGGGCCCTGGCCGTCACCTGCGCTCAGCCAACCGATGTGGTGAAAGTGCGATTCCAGGCCGACGTCCGAGTCCTAGACGGCCACCGGAGGTACAATGGCACCGTGGACGCCTACAAGACCATCGCCAAGGAGGAGGGGGTCCGAGGACTGTGGAGAGGTGGGAGATCTGAAGATCAGTTCCTTGTAAATCCGTATAAATCCGCAGTCCCGAAATATAGCACCGATATCCCCTGCTTTACTCTGCAGCTTTCCATGATTTTTCTGTGCTTATGGCCACCAGGGGGCGCTATAGACACCACTTCTATATTGTTTAGATATGTATGGATAATAACCACATATGAACTTTTGTTTTTTCCACACAGGGACCGTCCCCAACATCACGCGGAACGCCATAGTAAACTGCGCCGAACTGGTGACCTACGACCTGATCAAGGAGGCCATCCTTACCCGCCAGCTCCTGACCGGTGAGGATCCTTCTGTACAGACATCATATCTCCTGACCCTGACGTCCTGGACACAGCACAGTGTAGATGGCAGCACATTATACCGCTATATAGTGATAATAGGGATCAACCGTCACATTCATTATTACCTGAGAAAGTCCCTGAGATAAGAGAGGACAACGTGTCCCAGCGAAACATTACTGATAACAAATCTCACCACTCCCAGGGCTATAAAATAACACCGCACATACACAGAAATAAACCAACACAACATCCGACTAAGGTGCACATATTTATATATAGGGGCAGTATTATAGTACAGTAGTTATATTCTTGTACATAGGAGCAGTATTATAGTAGTTATATTCTTGTACATAGGGGGCAGTATTATAGTAGTTATATTCTGATATATAGGGGCAGTATTATAGTACTTATATTCTGATATATAGGGGCAGTATTATAGCAGTTATATTCTGATATATAGGGGCAGTATTATAGTAGATATATTCTTATACATAGGGGCAGTATTATAGCAGTTATATTCTTGTATATAGGGGCAGTATTATAGTAGTTATATTCTTGTACATAGGGGCAGTATTATAGTAGTTATATTCTTGTACATGGGGCAGTATTATAGTAGTTATATTCTTGTACATAGGGGACAGTATTATAGTAGTTATATTCTTGTACATAGGGGCAGTATTATAGTAGTTATATTCTTGTACATAGGGGGCAGTATTATAGTAGTTATATTCTTGCACATAGGGGGCAGTATTATAGTAGTTATATTCTTGTACATAGGGGCAGTATTATAGTAGTTATATTCTTGTACATAGGGGCAGTATTATAGTAGTTATATTCTTGTACATAGGGGCAGTATTATAGTAGTTATATTCCTGTACATAGGGGGCAGTATTATAGTAGTTATATTCTTGTACATAGGGGCAGTATTATAGTAGTTATATTCTTGTACATAGGGGCAGTATTATAGTAGTTATATTCTTGTACATAGGGGGCAGTATTATAGTAGTTATATTCTTGCACATAGGGGGCAGTATTATAGTAGTTATATTCTTGTACATAGGGGCAGTATTATAGTAGTTATATTCTTGTATATAGGGGCAGTATTATTGTATTATCATTGTCTCCAGATAACCTGCCGTGTCATTTCGTGGCTGCGTTCGGCGCCGGCTTCTGCACGACCGTTGTGGCCTCTCCTGTGGACGTGGTGAAGACTCGATACATGAACTCTACTTCTGGACAGTACAAGAATGCCCTGAACTGCGCCTTTACGATGCTGGTTAATGAGGGCAGCCTGGCTTTTTACAAGGGGTAAGTAATGTCACCGGTGCATTTATACCGCAATCTCATGAACATATAACACAATCTCAGTGAGCTCAATGGTTACATAATAATAATAATGTGCCATGGGCAGAGGAGCGGCCCCCAAACCAAAGACCCTAAATTAAATTCTGACTTTTATGAGTGGTACGGCTGCATGTCAATACTGATAACACATTATATAATAATGGGGAGACGCTCGGGTCACCGGGTGCAGCGTGGGACGGGGGCCACGTAGGCCGCGCTTCTCCCATTACATAATGTGCCCTTAGTATTGACGTGCCACCGTCCCATTATTAAAGGTAATAAAAGTTCTATTTTAATTGAGGGTCTGTAGTTTGGGGGCCCCTCCTTTGCCTACGGCTCTTTGTGGTTATATAATATTTAACCCTTCGCTGACTGCGATCAGCGCCCAACTGTTGCTAAGGTTGCACGTCGGATCTCTGCTGTCAATTGATGGAACCATTCTCATTTTCCAGACGTCTCATTGTCACAAATCCTCAGCTGTGTGCAGTGATACATCAAGGTGGATGTCTCCGTTCACTGACAGCGTGCAGACATATTGAGGTCTATGAGAAATCCTCATTGCTTGCCTCCTTTCCGCAGGTTTGTCCCGGCGTTCCTCAGACTCGGCTCCTGGAATATCGTTATGTTCGTGAGCTACGAGCAGCTGAAGAGGGCGATGATGATGGTCCATGGCTCCTGGGAGGACCCCCACTAATGACATTTTTGGAGGGAGAACACAATATTTGCCCCTGACTGGTTGTTTGCCCCTGGGTGAGGGGTGAGAGGTCATACCGTCCGGATCCGTGCACAGTACGGGGGGGCGGCGCGGTGCCAGGTCCTGCAGGATTATATTACGGCATTATACGGAGGCGGATTATGCCGCTCTCCCAGTGGACGGGCATGTGCCGCCAGTCTCCGGTGACTGGAATTTGCTTTGTTTGCACCTAATATTAACTTTCTAGATGCCGTGTGGTTATAAACCCGGGCAAGGTCCAACAGGGCACGGAGCAGATCGTGGCTGGAATATACTATATACTGTATATACGGAGATTAAGTCCCATAATCCTGGGGTAAAGCTTATCCCAATGCCAGGGTGCCAGGAGGGCGCAGCACAGGGTGGCACTGATGCCCCTAATGACGGGGTGCAGCCACCAGGGGGCCCCAGAGCACAGGAGCAGCAGTGGGCCCCAATCTACAGCCATCTGCCAGTATGAATGGCGCGGTGCCCCCTGTCCCCCCAACAGGGTGAACCCTAATCCTATCAGCCAGCGATCAGCAGATCCCACCCGTATAAGCCAAACGTCTGGACGCCGAACACAGTCTTACAGGTCGGGAGTCACACCGGCAGAATCCATCACAGCGACCAATTCCACTGCCAGAATGAAGGGTCCACGCCCGACGCCCAGGAACCATTCCACGTCTCCACACAATGCGAGCGTCAGTTTACTGCTGCACTAATAAAAATGATCAAATACTGACCGACTCTGATATTAATGCTGTATCTAAGCCCACATACATATATCTGTGATACTCTCTATATCTGTGCCCACATGTGTGATACTGTCTGCATCTGAGCCCACATGTGTGATACTGTCTGTATCTAAGCCCACATCTGTGATACTCTCTGTATCTGAGACCACATGTGTGATACAGTCTGTATCTAAGCCCACCATCTCTAATACTGTCTGTATCTGAGCCCATTATGTGTGATACTGTCTTTGTCTGAACCCTCATCTGTGATACTGTCTGTATCTGAGCCCATCATCTGTGATACTGTCTGTATCTGAGCCCGTCATCTGTGATACTGTCTGTATCTGAGCCCATCATCTGTGATACTGTTTGTATCTGAGCCCGTCATCTGTGATAGTGTCTGTATCTGAGCCCATCATCTGTGATACTGTCTGTATCTGAGCCCATCATCTGTGATACTGTCTGTATCTGAGCCCGTCATCTGTGATACTGTCTGTATCTGAGCCCGTCATCTGTGATACTGTCTGTATCTGAGCCCGTCATTTGTGATACTGTCTGTATCTGAGCCCGTCATCTGTGATACTGTCTGTATCTGAGCCCGTCATCTGTGATACTGTCTGTATCTGAGCCCGTCATCTGTGATACTGTCTGTATCTGAGCCCGTCATCTGTGATACTGTCTGTATCTGAGCCCGTCATCTGTGATACTGTCTGTATCTGAGCCCATCATCTGTGATACTGTCTGTATCTGAGCCCGTCATCTGTGATACTGTCTGTATCTGAGCCCATCATCTGTGATACTGTCTGTATCTGAGCCCATCGTCTGTGATACTGTCTGTATCTGAGCCCATCATCTGTGATACTGTCTGTATCTGAGCCCGTCATCTGTGATACTGTCTGTATCTGAGCCCATCATCTGTGATACTGTCTGTATCTGAGCCCGTCATCTGTGATACTGTCTGTATCTGAGCCCGTCATCTGTGATACTGTCTGTATCTGAGCCCGTCATCTGTCTGTGTCTGAGCCCATCATCTGTGATAGTATCTGTATCTGAGCCCGTCATCTGTGATACTGTCTGTATCTGAGCCCATCATCTGTGATACTGTCTGTTTCTGAGCCCATCATCTGTGATACTGCCTGTATCTGAGCCCGTCATCTGTGATACTGCCTGTATCTGAGCCCGCCATCTGTGATATTGTCTGTATCTGAGCCCGTCATCTGTGATACTGTCTGTATCTGAGCCCGTCATCTGTGATACTGTCTGTATCTGAGCCCATCATCTGTGATACTGTCTGTATCTGAGCCCGTCATCTGTGATACTGTCTGTATCTGAGCCCGTCATCTGTGATACTGTCTGTATCTGAGCCCGTCATCTGTGATACTGTCTGTATCTGAGCCCGTCATCTGTGATACTCTCTGTATCTGAGCCCGTCATCTGTGATACTGTCTGTATCTGAGCCCATCATCTGTGATACTGTCTGTATCTGAGCCCGTCATCTGTGATACTGTCTGTATCTGAGCCCGTCATCTGTGATACTGTCTGTATCTGAGCCCGTCATCTGTGATACTGTCTGTATCTGAGCCCGTCATCTGTGATACTCTCTGTATCTGAGCCCGTCATCTGTGATACTGTCTGTATCTGAGCCCGTCATCTGTGATACTGTCTGTATCTGAGCCCGTCATCTGTGATACTGTCTGTATCTGAGCCCATCATCTGTGATACTGTCTGTATCTGAGCCCATCATCTGTGATACTGTCAGTATCTGAGCACGTCATCTGTGATACTGTCTGTATCTGAGCCCGTCATCTGTGATACTGTCTGTATCTGAGCCCATCATCTGTGATACTGTCTGTATCTGAGCCCGTCATCTGTGATACTGTCTGTATCTGAGCCTGTCATCTGTGATACTGTCTGTATCTGAGCCCGTCATCTGTGATACTGTCTGTATCTGAGCCCGTCATCTGTGATACTGTCTGTATCTGAGCCCGTCATCTGTGATACTGTCTGTATCTGAGCCCATCATCTGTGATACTGTCTGTATCTGAGCCCATCATCTGTGATACTGTCTGTATCTGAGCCCGTCATCTGTGATACTGTCTGTATCTGAGCCCGTCATCTGTGATACTGTCTGTATCTGAGCCCACATCTGTGATACTGTCTGTACGTCAGTCCGTCATCTGTGATACTGTCTGTATCTGAGCCCATCATCTGTGATACTGTCTGTATCTGAGCCCGTCATCTGTGATACTGTCTGTATCTGAGCCCGTCATCTGTGATACTGTCTGTATCTGAGCCCGTCATCTGTGATACTGTCTGTATCTGAGCCCATCATCTGTTATACTGTCTGTATCTGAGCCTGTCATCTGTGATACTGTCTGTATCTGAGCCTGTCATCTGTGATACTGTCTGTATCTGAGCCCGTCATCTGTGATACTTTCTGTCTCTGAGCCCATCATCTGTGATACTGTCTGTATCTGAGCCCGTCATCTGTGATACTGTCTGTATCTGAGCCCGTCATCTGTGATACTGTCTGTATCTGAGCCCGTAATCTGTGATACTGTCTGTATCTGAGCCCGTCATCTGTGATACTGTCTGTATCTGAGCCCGTCATCTGTGATACTTTCTGTATCTGAGCCCGTCATCTGTGATACTGTCTGTATCTGAGCCCGTCATCTGTAATACTTTCTGTATCTGAGCCCATCATCTGTCATACTGTCTGTATCTGAGCCCGTCATCTGTGATACTGTCTGTATCTGAGCCCGTCATCTGTGATACTTCCTGTATCTGAGCCCGTCATCTGTGATACAGTCTGTATCTGAGCCCATCATCTGTGATACTGTCTGTATCTGAGCCCATCATCTGTGATACTGTCTGTATCTGAGCCCATCATCTGTGATACTGTCTGTATCTGAGCCCATCATCTGTGATACTGTCTGTATCTGAGCCCATTATGTGTGATACTGTCTGTATCTGAGCCCATTATCTGTGATACTGTCTGTATCTGAGCCCGTCATCTGTGATACTTTCTGTATCTGAGCCCGTCATCTGTGATACTGTCTGTATCTGAGCCCATCATCTGTGATACTTTCTGTATCTGAGCCTGTCATCTGTGATACTGTCTGTATCTGAGCCCGTCATCTGTGATACTTTCTGTATCTGAGCCCATCATCTGTGATACTGTCTGTATCTGAGCCCGTCATCTGTGATACTGTCTGTATCTGAGCCCGTCATCTGTGATACTGTCTGTATCTGAGCCCGTCATCTGTGATACTTTCTGTATCTGAGCCCATCATCTGTGATACTGTCTGTATCTGAGCCCATCATCTGTGATACTGTCTGTATCTGAACCCATCATCTGTGATACTGTCTGTATCTGAGCCCATTATGTGTGATACTGTCTGTATCTGAGCCCTTCATCTGTGATACTGTCTGTATCTGAGCTCGTCATCTGTGATACTTTCTGTATCTGAGCCCGTCATCTGTGATACTGTCTGTATCTGAGCCCGTCATCTGTGATACTTTCTGTATCTGAGCCTGTCATCTGTGATACTGTCTGTATCTGAGCCCGTCATCTGTGATACTGTCTGTATCTGAGCCCATTATGTGTGATACTGTCTGTATCTGAGCCCATCATCTGTGATACAGTCTGTATCTGAGCCCGTCATCTGTGATACTGTCTGTATCTGAGCCCATTATCTGTGATACTGTCTGTATCTGAGCCCGTCATCTGTGATACTGTCTGTATCTGAGCCCGTCATCTGTGATACTGTCTGTATCTGAGCCCATCATCTGTGATACTGTCTGTATCTGAGCCCATCATCTGTGATACTGTCAGTATCTGAGCACGTCATCTGTGATACTGTCTGTATCTGAGCCCGTCATCTGTGATACTTTCTGTATCTGAGCCCATCATCTGTGATACTGTCTGTATCTGAGCCTGTCATCTGTGATACTGTCTGTATCTGAGCCTGTCATCTGTGATACTGTCTGTATCTGAGCCCGTCATCTGTGATACTGTCTGTATCTGAGCCCGTCATCTGTGATACTGTCTGTATCTGAGCCCGTCATCTGTGATACTGTCTGTATCTGAGCCCATCATCTGTGATACTGTCTGTATCTGAGCCCATCATCTGTGATACTGTCTGTATCTGAGCCCGTCATCTGTGATACTGTCTGTATCTGAGCCCGTCATCTGTGATACTGTCTGTATCTGAGCCCGTCATCTGTGATACTGTCTGTATCTGAGCCCACATCTGTGATACTGTCTGTACGTCAGTCCGTCATCTGTGATACTGTCTGTATCTGAGCCCGTCATCTGTGATACTGTCTGTATCTGAGCCCGTCATCTGTGATACTGTCTGTATCTGAGCCCGTCATCTGTGATACTGTCTGTATCTGAGCCCGTCATCTGTGATACTGTCTGTATCTGAGCCCATCATCTGTGATACTGTCTGTATCTGAGCCTGTCATCTGTGATACTGTCTGTATCTGAGCCTGTCATCTGTGATACTGTCTGTATCTGAGCCCGTCATCTGTGATACTTTCTGTCTCTGAGCCCATCATCTGTGATACTGTCTGTATCTGAGCCCGTCATCTGTGATACTGTCTGTATCTGAGCCCGTCATCTGTGATACTGTCTGTATCTGAGCCCGTAATCTGTGATACTGTCTGTATCTGAGCCCGTCATCTGTGATACTGTCTGTATCTGAGCCCGTCATCTGTGATACTTTCTGTATCTGAGCCCGTCATCTGTGATACTGTCTGTATCTGAGCCCGTCATCTGTAATACTTTCTGTATCTGAGCCCATCATCTGTCATACTGTCTGTATCTGAGCCCGTCATCTGTGATACTGTCTGTATCTGAGCCCATCATCTGTGATACTTCCTGTATCTGAGCCCGTCATCTGTGATACAGTCTGTATCTGAGCCCATCATCTGTGATACTGTCTGTATCTGAGCCCATCATCTGTGATACTGTCTGTATCTGAGCCCATCATCTGTGATACTGTCTGTATCTGAGCCCATCATCTGTGATACTGTCTGTATCTGAGCCCATTATGTGTGATACTGTCTGTATCTGAGCCCATTATCTGTGATACTGTCTGTATCTGAGCCCGTCATCTGTGATACTTTCTGTATCTGAGCCCGTCATCTGTGATACTGTCTGTATCTGAGCCCATCATCTGTGATACTTTCTGTATCTGAGCCTGTCATCTGTGATACTGTCTGTATCTGAGCCCGTCATCTGTGATACTTTCTGTATCTGAGCCCATCATCTGTGATACTGTCTGTATCTGAGCCCGTCATCTGTGATACTGTCTGTATCTGAGCCCGTCATCTGTGATACTTCCTGTATCTGAACCCGTCATCTGTGATACAATCTGTATCTGAGCCCATCATCTGTGATACTGTCTGTATCTGAGCCCATCATCTGTGATACTGTCTGTATCTGAGCCCATCATCTGTGATACTGTCTGTATCTGAGCCCATTATGTGTGATACTGTCTGTATCTGAGCCCTTCATCTGTGATACTGTCTGTATCTGAGCCCGTCATCTGTGATACTTTCTGTATCTGAGCCCGTCATCTGTGATACTGTCTGTATCTGAGCCCGTCATCTGTGATACTTTCTGTATCTGAGCCTGTCATCTGTGATACTGTCTGTATCTGAGCCCGTCATCTGTGATACTTTCTGTATCTGAGCCCATCATCTGTGATACTGTCTGTATCTGAGCCCGTCATCTGTGATACTGTCTGTATCTGAGCCCGTCATCTGTGATACTTCCTGTATCTGAGCCCGTCATCTGTGATACAATCTGTATCTGAGCCCATCATCTGTGATACTGTCTGTATCTGAGCCCATCATCTGTGATACTGTCTGTATCTGAGCCCATCATCTGTGATACTGTCTGTATCTGAGCCCATCATCTGTGATACTGTCTGTATCTGAGCCCATTATGTGTGATACTGTCTGTATCTGAGCCCATTATCTGTGATACTGTCTGTATCTGAGCCCATCATCTGTGATACTGTCTGTATCTGAGCCCATCATCTGTGATACTGTCTGTATCTGAGCCCATTATCTGTGATACTGTCTGTATCTGAGCCCGTCATCTGTGATACTGTCTGTATCTGAGCCCGTCATCTGTGATACTGTCTGTATCTGAGCCCGTCATCTGTGATACTTTCTGTATCTGAGCCCGTCATCTGTCATACTGTCTGTATCTGAGCCCGTCATCTGTGATACTTTCTGTATCTGAGCCCATCATCTGTGATACAGTCTGTATCTGAGCCCATCATCTGTGATACTGTCTGTATCTGAGCCCGTCATCTGTGATACTGTCTGTATCTGAGCCCGTCATCTGTGATACTTCCTGTATCTGAGCCCGTCATCTGTGATACAGTCTGTATCTGAGCCCATTATGTGTGATACTGTCTGTATCTGAGCCCATTATCTGTGATACTGTCTGTATCTGAGCCCGTCATCTGTGATACTGTCTGTATCTGAGCCCGTCATCTGTGATACTGTCTGTATCTGAGCCCGTCATCTGTGATACTTTCTGTATCTGAGCCCATCATCTGTGATACTGTCTGTATCTGAGCCCGTCATCTGTGATACTGTCTGTATCTGAGCCCGTCATCTGTGATACTTTCTGTATCTGAACCCATCATCTGTGATACTGTCTGTATCTGAGCCCGTCATCTGTGATACTGTCTGTATCTGAGCCCGTCATCTGTGATACTTCCTGTATCTGAGTTCGTCATCTGTGATACAGTCTGTATCTGAGCCCATCATCTGTGATACTGTCTGTATCTGAGCCCATCATCTGTGATACTGTCTGTATCTGAGCTCATTATGTGTGATACTGTCTGTATCTGAGCCCATTATGTGTGATACTGTCTGTATCTGAGCCCATCATCTGTGATACAGTCTGTATCTGAGCCCGTCATCTGTGATATCTGTATCTGAGCCCATTATCTGTGATACTGTCTGTATCTGAGCCCATCATCTGTGATACTGTCTGTATCTGAGCCCATCATCTGTGATACAGTCTGTATCTGAGCCCATCATCTGTGATACTGTCTGTATCTGAGCCCGTCATCTGTGATACTGTCTGTATCTGAGCCCGTCATCTGTGATACTTCCTGTATCTGAGCCCGTCATCTGTGATACAGTCTGTATCTGAGCCCATTATGTGTGATACTGTCTGTATCTGAGCCCATTATCTGTGATACTGTCTGTATCTGAGCCCGTCATCTGTGATACTGTCTGTATCTGAGCCCATTATGTGTGATACTGTCTGTATCTGAGCCCATTATCTGTGATACTGTCTGTATCTGAGCCCGTCATCTGTGATACTGTCTGTATCTGAGCCCGTCATCTGTGATACTGTCTGTATCTGAGCCCGTCATCTGTGATACTTTCTGTATCTGAGCCCATCATCTGTGATACTGTCTGTATCTGAGCCCGTCATCTGTGATACTTTCTGTATCTGAACCCATCATCTGTGATACTGTCTGTATCTGAGCCCGTCATCTGTGATACTGTCTGTATCTGAGCCCGTCATCTGTGATACTTCCTGTATCTGAGTTCGTCATCTGTGATACAGTCTGTATCTGAGCCCATCATCTGTGATACTGTCTGTATCTGAGCCCATCATCTGTGATACTGTCTGTATCTGAGCTCATTATGTGTGATACTGTCTGTATCTGAGCCCATTATTTGTGATACTGTCTGTATCTGAGCCCATCATCTGTGATACAGTCTGTATCTGAGCCCGTCATCTGTGATACTGTCTGTATCTGAGCCCATTATCTGTGATACTGTCTGTATCTGAGCCCATCATCTGTGATACTGTCTGTATCTGAGCCCATCATCTGTGATACTGTCTGTATCTGAGCCCGTCATCTGTGATACTGTCTGTATCTGAGCCCATCATCTGTGGTACTTCCTGTATCTGAGCCCGTCATCTGTGATACAGTCTGTATCTGAGCCCATCATCTGTGATACTGTCTGTATCTGAGCCCATTATCTGTGATACTGTCTGTATCTGAGCCCATTATGTGTGATACTGTCTGTATCTGAGCCCATTATCTGTGATACTGTCTGTATCTGAGCCCATCATCTGTGATACTGTCTGTATCTGAGCCCATTATCTGTGATACTGTCTGTATCTGAGCCCATCATCTGTGATACTGCCTGTATCTGAGCCCGTCATCTGTGATACTGTCTGTATCTGAGCCCATCATCTGTGATACTGTCTGTATCTGAGCCCATCATCTGTGATACTGTCTGTATATGAGCCCACATCTGTGATACTGTCTGTATCTGAGCCCATCATCTGTGATACTGTCTGTATCTGAGCCCATCATCTGTGATACTGTCTGTATCTGAGCCCATCATCTGTGATACTGTCTGTATCTGAGCCCATCATCTGTGATACTGTCTGTATCTGAGCCCATTATGTGTGATACTGTCTGTATCTGAGCCCATTATCTGTGATACTGTCTGTATCTGAGCCCGTCATCTGTGATACTGTCTGTATCTGAGCCCATCATCTGTGATACTGTCTGTATCTGAGCCCGTCATCTGTGATACTGTCTGTATCTGAGCCCGTCATCTGTGATACTTCCTGTATCTGAGCTCGTCATCTGTGATACTGTCTGTATCTGAGCCCGTCATCTGTGATACTGTCTGTATCTGAGCCCATCATCTGTGATACTGTCTGTATCTGAGCCCATCATCTGTGATACTGTCTGTATCTGAGCCCATCATCTGTGATACTGTCTGTATCTGAGCCCATCATCTGTGATACTGTCTGTATCTGAGCCCATCATCTGTGATACTGTCTGTATCTGAGCCCATTATGTGTGATACTGTCTGTATCTGAGCCAATTATCTGTGATACTGTCTGTATCTGAGCCCGTCATCTGTGATACTGTCTGTATCTGATATTCCCCCTGATTGCTGACATTTATGGTCCCGTCTCGGAGGAGCAGCTGATAATCCCCTTATTGCAGATGTGATCTGCTGCAGCCGGTATATTGATGACGTGTTTATCTGATCCGGGGCCGCTCCACGGCTCATCGATTATATTAATGGGAATTTATATTATGTGGAGTTTACACATTGCTGGGCACTAACTTTTGTGGACTCGTGTCTGGTGGGATATAAATGATCTGGATCTATTGATTCTCCGACATTGTAAAGTGACTGCAGGAGATTCCGTCACCGTCACATCCCAAACACACAAAGTGTCCCTGATGGAGACTAAACTGGGAAGAGTCATCTGTTCTGCGCTGGAAAATACGAGGCCCCTAAATGGGACATTACAGTGAGAGTAAACAGGCTAAGGCTATGTGCGCACGTTGCGTTCTATGCAGTGCAGAAAAGAACGCACCCTCTGGCAGACTGGACACTGCGTTTATAAAATAAAATGCATCCACAACACATGCATTTTGGATGCTTTTTCCATGTATTTTGCATGCGTTTTGGATGCATTTTTGACAGTGCGTTCCCCCAGCAATTCAGCTCTGCTACATGCTGGCTGACAGCAGACACAGACAGAGTCGCGCGATGAGAATGAACTCTGGTGAACTTCACCTGACTTCATTGTCATACCGCGGCTCTGTCTGTGTGTGGCGTCCTGATTAGCGGTCACCCGTGAACGACTCACCGGTGACCGCTAATCCCCTGAGTGACTGAAGTGAGCAGTGCGATTAGCGCTGCCGTCACTCAGGTTACCTGCGGATAGCTGGAGTCCTCCACCCGAGACCGCAACTCATCTGTGACTTCATCGCTGATCGCGCGGCTCACTTCAGGTGCTGCGTGGAGCTGACAGAGCGGTCTGGTCTGTGGCCGCTCTTGTCAGCTTCATGTAGCAGAGCTGAGAGCGTCGCAGGACCTCTGTGGATTACGTCGGACCTGGAGGGGTATTTGAGGATTTTAATAAAGTGGTGAAAGAGGGTGGTTTTTTTGTCTTTTATTCCAAATAAAGGATTTTTTTGGGTGTTTGTGTTCATTTACTGTCACTTACAGGTTAATCATGGAATGTGTCTCATAGACGCCTGTCATGATCAACCTAGGACTTAGTGGGAGCTATGGGCTGCTGCCATTAACTCCTTATTACCCCGATTGCCACCGCACCAGGGAAATTCGAGAAGAGCCGGGTAAAGTCCCAGGACTGTGGCATCTACAGGATGCGGCAATTCCGGGCGGCTGCTGGCTGATATTGTTAGGCTGGGAGGCTCCCTATAACGTGGCGCTCCCCATTCTGAGAATACCAGCCTTCAACCGTGTGGCTTTACCCTGGCTGGTATCAAAATTGGGGGGGGGCCGCACATCGTTTTTTTAAAAATTTTTATTTTTTTATTTTACTGCACGATATAGACCCGCCCACTGGCGGCTGTGAGTGGTTGCAGTGAGACAGCTGTCACTCAGCGTGGGGGCGCGTCTGACTGCAACCAATCATAGGCGCCGGTGGGCGGGGGAAGCAGAGAATACGAGATTGAATAATGGGCGGCCGGCACTTTCAAAAGAGGAAAAGCCGCCGGAACAGTGGATCGGGAATCGGTGAGTATGAGAGAGGGGGAGAGACCGACCGACGGACAGAGAGAGGGACAGACAGAGAGACACAGAGCGACCAACTGACAGAGAAAGAGACCGGCAGACAAAGGGAGATTCACCGACATCCACAGACAGAGATTGACTGACATTGACAGAGACTGAAAAGTCTCTCTCTGTCAAAAAAGCATGCGGAACGCAACAAAAACGCAGTCCAACTGCATTTGGTTGCGTTCTGACCCACATCATTGATTTCAATGGGTGGAGAACGCAGCTACAACGCACAAAAGAAGTGACATGCTGCTTTTTTTCCCGCAGCGATTTTGGGCATCCAAAACGCTGCGTTTACAAACGCAGCGTGCGCATTGATTTTTCGGCTTTCTCATAGACTTTGCTGGGGAAGCTGAACGCATGCAATTTGGCACTGAAAACGCTGCAGTTCAAAACGCACCGTTTCCGCGGGAAAAAACGCAACGTGTGCACATAGCCTAAATGGGCTACAACTAAACATGGAGACGTCTACTGCTGTCCATACTTTGCCTAGAATATTATATTATATTATATTATTTTTTTTTTCCTTTGCTATCACAGGATGAACAATACAAAGTGTCCGTCATTTCTCCCCATAACGGAGCCTCTACTTTAGGGATTCCCTTGTGTTATATCAGTCATTACTTGTTGGGCTTTGTTTGTTTTTGCTGCGTTTTGTGTAAATCTCATGCCCACCGCTGCTTCTCTTTTTCCTGATTGACGTGGACCCTGCACAATGCCTATTCTTCCCGTTCTGTTGGAATGATAATAGGACCTGTCATCTCAGTCTCACTATTCTTCAAGTGAAAAATAGCCTTGTTTATCCATTATAACAGGATCTGTGGAGTCCTGGGGGCATGAAACAGCCGGCGTCTGTATGAAACGGCCGGCGTTTGTATGAAACGGCCGGCGTTTGTATGAAACGGCCGGCGTCTGTATGAAACGGCCGGCGTCTGTATGAAACGGCCGGCGTCTGTATGAAACGGCCGGCGTCTGTATGAAATGGCCGGCGTCTGTATGGACGCATTCTCCAATACAACCGGCTGGGTTCTTAAGTTGCCACAATAAACCGAAGTTTTTACGCAATGGTGAGCGCCATCACTGTGTTTTTTATTCTCTCTTTTCATGAATAATTATGTGGGCTCAGAGGACGGGGAGTTGGGGCTCAGGAGGGTCGGCGATGCTGCGGGCTCGGAGGAAGGGGTGACGCATCTCAAGAGGGTCAGTGTCCGGCAGCGGAGGGTTGGCAATACTGTGAGCTCGTTAGGTGTCATGGTGGCGGGCGCCATTGATCTGCGGGCACCATTGAATTGCCGCCAGTTGACATGATGGACTTCAAGAAAATGACCGTGTAGGCTAATCTGCACACACGCCGCCTCCACGTCCTTCGTGTCAACAGCCAGCGATTCACTGGAGCCCACAGTCCACTGGCAGATTAATGGCACTTGTCGCCGCAACACTCCTTGAGCCCACAATATCACCAACCCTCCGCTGCCACACACTGACCTTCTTGAACCGCGACACCCCCCTCCACAGAGACCACTGGCAGATCAATGGTGCCCACTGACACAACACCCCCCCGAGCCCGCAGTATCGCCGACCCTCTGCACACTGACCCTCTTGAGCCGCGACGTCCCCTCCTCCGAGTCCGCAGCATCGCTGATCCTCCTGAGCCGCTACGCCCCCTCCTCCGAGTCCGCAGCATCGCTGACCCTCCTGAGCCGCGACGCCCTATCCTCAGAGTCCGCAGCATCGCTGACCCTCCTGAGCCACGACACCCCCTCCTCCGAGCCCACAGCATTATCGACCCTCCTGAGCCACAACACCGCCTCTTCCGAGCCTGCAGCATCGCCGATCCTCCTTAGCTGCAACACCCTATCCTCCAAGTCCGCACCATTGCCCACCCTACTGAGTCGCAACACCCCTTCCTCTGAACCCGCAGCATCGCTGACCCTCCTGAGTTGCGACACCCCCTCCTACAAGCTTGCAGTATCGCCTGCCTCCTGTGACCTTCCTGAGCTGCTCCACCACCGCCGCTCCCCCCTGGTGAGCTAATATAAGACGCACTAGGATTATAAGACGGACCTTCATTTTAACAGTAAAAATTATTTTGTTTCCTATTTTCCTCCTTCAAATTTGGGGTGCGTCTTATAATCCAGTGCGTCTTATAAAACTAAAAATACGGTAATGAAAACCCACACATTCAGACGGTTGAAGATTCATGTCGGTGGAGCAGAGCCTTTCTTGTCTTTGCCTATGTCAATCCCTTTAGTGTTTTTGTCACGTTGTTTCCCCCATAGAAAGCAATGAGAAAGTGCAAAAACGCGGCTCTCAGTTTTTTGCTACATATTTGGTGGAGAAATCGCAGGTCCAGACAAATGTGAAGCCATGTGTTTTTGTATTTTTGTGAGGTCTTGGTTTCTGGGGTGTTCGTTTCTCCTGACACCAAGAACAATTAAATTAGTGATAATGGAAATAGTGACTTGTTAAAGGAAACAATCCGCCACTGATCCACGTCCCCCGACTGATCCGCGTCCCCCGACTGATCCACGTCCCCCGACTGATCCGCGTCCCCCGACTGATCCACGTCCCCCGACTGATCCACGTCCCCCGACTGATCCGCGTCCCCCGACTGATCCACGTCCCCCGACTGATCCGCGTCCCCCGACTGATCCACGTCCCCCGACTGATCCGCGTCCCCCGACTGATCCACGTCCCCCGACTGATCCACGTCCCCCGACTGATCCACGTCCCCCGACTGATCCACGTCCCCCGCTGATTTTACTTTTGCAATGCTGGACTTTTTCATGAGTTGATGTAACCTCAGTTCATGGCTGCGCTTCATCCAGATTTTTTTTTTTTGGCTCCAAAGAGTCACTATTTTTTCAGACGTAAAAAACTTTTTTTCCACTAAATATTATGATCAGATTGCTTTTTTCCCCCAAAATGGACCCAGAAACGCGTGTGCTCCACACGTACACAGACCATGTCAAAACACGAACGTGTGACCAAGCCCATGGGTCTACGTGTGCCCGTGTCTCCGGTACCTGTGAAAACAGACGTGTGAAGGAGCCTAAAACAGCGACACTTTCTACAGGGAATAAGAATCGCTGTACATGATGGTGGCTGATCACTGACCACTATGTAACATGGGGGAATATAATGGACTAATTCTGAACACAACCCTGTTATAAGAGGGTGTTTGCACTTATGTAACAACATTATTTTACTCCTGATATTTTTATTTCCTCCTCAAGATGATTTCTCAATGTATTCAAACAGATTAGGGGTGGAAAAAAGTTCGGAAATCCTTAAGGTGATTATTAAAACCTGGCATTTTATCAGGGGCGTGTATACTTTTTATATCCACTCAATATCTGTATTATTGTGAGCTACTTTCCTATACTGTCTGCTAAGCCGTGTATCTAATCCTATCCTGTGTGATACTGTCTGCTGAGCTGTGTATCTAATCCTATCCTGTGTGATACTGTCTGCTGAGCTGTGTATCTAATCCTATCCTGTGTGATACTGTCTGCTGAGCTTTGTATCTAATCCTATCCTGTGTGATACTGTCTGCTGAGCTGTGTATCTAATCCTATCCTGTGTGATACTGTCTGCTGAGCTGTGTATCTAATCCTCTCCTGTGTGACACTGCCTGCTGAGCTGTGTATCTAATTCTATCCTGTGTGATACTGTCTGCTGAGCTGTGTATCTAATCCTCTCCTGTGTGATACTGTCTGCTGAGCTGTGTATCTAATCCTCTCCTGTGTGATACTGTCTGCTGAGCTGTGTATCTAATCCTCTCCTGTGTGATACTGTCTGCTGAGCTGTGTATCTAATTCTATCCTGTGTGATACTGTCTGCTGAGCTGTGTATCTAATCCTATCCTGTGTGATACTTTCTGCTGAGCTGTGTATCTAATCCTATCCTGTGTGATACTGTCTGCTGAGCCGTGTATCTAATCCTATCCTGTGTGATACTGTCTGCTGAGCTGTGCATCTAATCCTATCCTGTGTGATACTGTCTGCTGAGCTGTGTACCTAATCCTATCCTGTGTGATACTGTCTGCTGAGCTGTGTATCTAATCCTATCCTGTGTGATACTGTCTGCTGAGCTGTGTATCTAATCCTATCCTGTGTGATACTGTCTGCTGAGCTGTGTATCTAATCCTATCCTGGGTGATACTGCTGAGCTGTGTATCTAATCCTCTCCTGTGTGATACTGTCTGCTGAGCTGTGTATCTAATCCTCTCCTGTGTGATACTGTCTGCTGAGCTGTGTATCTAATCCTATCCTGTGTGATACTGCCTGCTGAGCTGTGTATCTAATTCTATCCTGTTTGATACTGTCTGCTGAGCCGTGTATCTAATCCTCTCCTGTGTGATACTGCCTGCTGAGCTGTGTATCTAATTCTATCGTGTGATACTGTCTGCTGAGCTGTGTATCTAATCCCCTCCTGTGTGATACTGTCTGCTGAGCTGTGTATCTAATCCCCTCCTGTGTGATACTGTCTGCTGAGCTGTGTATCTAATCCTACTCTGTGTGATACTGTCTGCTAAGCTGTGTATCTAATCCTCTCCTGTGTGATACTGTCTGCTGAGCTGTGTATCTAATCATATCCTGTGTGATACTGTCTTCTGAGCTGTGTATCTAATCCTATCCTGTGTGATACTGTCTGCTGAGCTGTGTATCTAATCCTATCCTGTGTGATACTGTCTGCTGAGCTGTGTATCTAATCCTATCCTGTGTGATACTGTCTGCTGAGCTGTGTATCTAATCCTATCCTGTGTGATACTGTCTGCTGAGCTTTGTATCTAATCCTATCCTGTGTGATACTGTCTGCTGAGCTGTGTATCTAATTCTATCCTGTGTGATACTGTCTGCTGAGCTGTGTATCTAATTCTATCCTGTGTGATACTGTCTGCTGAGCTGTGTATCTAATCCTCTCCTGTGTGACACTGCCTGCTGAGCTGTGTATCTAATTCTATCCTGTGTGATACTTTCTGCTGAGCTGTGTATCTAATCCTCTCCTGTGTGATACTGTCTGCTGAGCTGTGTATCTAATCCTCTCCTGTGTGATACTGTCTGCTGAGCTGTGTATCTAATCCTCTCCTGTGTGATACTGTCTGCTGAGCTGTGTATCTAATTCTATCCTGTGTGATACTGTCTGCTGAGCTGTGTATCTAATCCTATCCTCTGTGATACTGTCTGCTGAGCTGTGTATCTAATCCTATCCTGTGTGATACTGTCTGCTGAGCTGTGTATCTAATCCTATCCTGTGTGATACTGTCTGCTGAGCTGTGTATCTAATCCTATCCTGGGTGATACTGTCTGCTGAGCTGTGTATCTAATCCTCTCCTGTGTGATACTGTCTGCTGAGCTGTGTATCTAATCCTCTCCTGTGTGATACTGTCTGCTGAGCTGTGTATCTAATCCTATCCTGTGTGATACTGTCTGCTGAGCTGTGTATCTAATTCTATCCTGTGTGATACTGTCTGCTGAGCTGTGTATCTAATCCTATCCTGTGTGATACTGTCTGCTGAGCTGTGTATCTAATTCTATCTTGTGTGATACTGTCTGCTGAGCCGTGTATCTAATCCTCTCCTGTGTGATACTGCCTGCTGAGCTGTGTATCTAATTCTATCCTGTGTGATACTGTCTGCTGAGCCGTGTATCTAATCCTCTCCTGTGTGATACTGCCTGCTGAGCTGTGTATCTAATTCTATCGTGTGATACTGTCTGCTGAGCTGTGTATCTAATCCCCTCCTGTGTGATACTGTCTGCTGAGCTGTGTATCTAATCCCCTCCTGTGTGATACTGTCTGCTGAGCTGTGTATCTAATCCTACTCTGTGTGATACTGTCTGCTAAGCTGTGTATCTAATCCTCTCCTGTGTGATACTGTCTGCTGAGCTGTGTATCTAATCCTCTCCTGTGTGATACTGTCTGCTGAGCTGTGTATCTAATCCTATCCTGTGTGATACTGTCTGCTGAGCTGTGTATCTAATCCTATCCTGTGTGATACTGTCTGCTGAGCTGTGTATCTAATCCTATCCTGTGTGATACTGTCTGCTGAGCTGTGTATCTAATCCTATCCTGTGTGATACTGTCTGCTGAGCTGTGTATCTAATCCTATCCTGTGTGATACTGTCTGTTGAGCTGTGTATCTAATCCTATCCTGTGTGATACTTTCTGCTGAGCTGTGTATCTAATCCTATCCTGTGTGATACTGTCTTCTGAGCTGTGTATCTAATCCTATCCTGTGTGATACTGTCTGCTGAGCTGTGTATCTAATCCTATCCTGTGTGATACTGTCTGCTGAGCTGTGTATCTAATCCTATCCTGTGTGATACTGTCTGCTGAGCTGTGTATCTAATCCTATCCTGGGTGATACCGTCTGCTGAGCTGTGTATCTAATCCTATCCTGTGTGATACCGTCTGCTGAGCTGTGTATCTAATCCTATCCTGTGTCATACTGTCTGCTGAGCTGTGTATCTAATCCTATCCTGTGTAATACTGTCTTCTGAGCTGTGTATCTAATCCTATCCTGTGTGATACTGTCTGCTGAGATGTGTATCTAATTCTATCCTATGTGATACTGTCTGCTGAGCCGTGTATCTAATCCTCTCCTGTGTGATACTGTCTGCTGAGCCGTGTATCTAATCCTATCCTGTGTGATACTGTCTGCAGAGCCGTGTATCTAATCCTATCCTGTGTGATACTGTCTGCTGAGCTGTGTATCTAATCCTATCCTGTGTGATACTGTCTGCTGAGCTGTGTATCTAATCCTATCCTGTGTGATACTGTCTGCAGAGCCGTGTATCTAATCCTATCCTGTGTGATACTGTCTGCTGAGCTGTGTATCTAATCCTATCCTGTGTGATACTGTCTGCTGAGCCGTGTATCTAATCCTCTCCTGTGTGATACTGTCTGCTGAGCTGTGTATCTAATTCTATCCTGTGTGATACTGTCTGCTGAGCCGTGTATCTAATCCTCTCCTGTGTGATACTGCCTGCTGAGCTGTGTATCTAATTCTATCCTGTGTGATACTGTCTGCTGAGCCGTGTATCTAATCCTCTCCTGTGTGATACTGCCTGCTGAGCTGTGTATCTAATTCTATCGTGTGATACTGTCTGCTGAGCTGTGTATCTAATCCCCTCCTGTGTGATACTGTCTGCTGAGCTGTGTATCTAATCCTACTCTGTGTGATACTGTCTGCTAAGCTGTGTATCTAATCCTCTCCTGTGTGATACTGTCTGCTGAGCTGTGTATCTAATCCTCTCCTGTGTGATACTGTCTGCTGAGCTGTGTATCTAATCCTATCCTGTGTGATACTGTCTGCTGAGCTGTGTATCTAATCCTATCCTGTGTGATACTGTCTGCTGAGCTGTGTATCTAATCCTATCCTGTGTGATACTGTCTGCTGAGCTGTGTATCTAATCCTATCCTGTGTGATACTGTCTGCTGAGCTGTGTATCTAATCCTATCCTGTGTGATACTGTCTGCTGAGCTGTGTATCTAATCCTATCCTGTGTGATACTTTCTGCTGAGCTGTGTATCTAATCCTATCCTGTGTGATACTGTCTTCTGAGCTGTGTATCTAATCCTATCCTGTGTGATACTGTCTGCTGAGCTGTGTATCTAATCCTATCCTGTGTGATACTGTCTGCTGAGCTGTGTATCTAATCCTATCCTGTGTGATACTGTCTGCTGAGCTGTGTATCTAATCCTATCCTGGGTGATACCGTCTGCTGAGCTGTGTATCTAATCCTATCCTGTGTGATACCGTCTGCTGAGCTGTGTATCTAATCCTATCCTGTGTGATACTGTCTGCTGAGCTGTGTATCTAATCCTATCCTGTGTAATACTGTCTTCTGAGCTGTGTATCTAATCCTATCCTGTGTGATACTGTCTGCTGAGATGTGTATCTAATTCTATCCTGTGTGATACTGTCTGCTGAGCCGTGTATCTAATCCTCTCCTGTGTGATACTGTCTGCTGAGCCGTGTATCTAATCCTATCCTGTGTGATACTGTCTGCAGAGCCGTGTATCTAATCCTATCCTGTGTGATACTGTCTGCTGAGCTGTGTATCTAATCCTATCCTGTGTGATACTGTCTGCTGAGCTGTGTGTCTAATCCTCTCCTGTGTGATACTGTCTGCTGAGCTGTGTATCTAATCCTCTCCTGTGTGATACTGTCTGCTGAGCTGTGTATCTAATCCTATCCTGTGTGATACCGTCTGCTGAGCTGTGTATCTAATCCTATCCTGTGTGATACCGTCTGCTGAGCTGTGTATCTAATCCTATCCTGTGTGATACTGTCTGCTGAGCTGTGTGTCTAACCCTCTCCTGTGTGATACTGTCTGAGGAGCTGTGTATCTAATCCTATCCTGTGTGGTACTGTCTGCTGAGCTGTGTATCTAATCCTATCCTGTGTGATACTGTCTGCTGAGCTGTGTATCTAATCCTATCCTGTGTGATACTGTCTGCTGAGCTGTGTATCTAATCCTCTCCTGTGTGATACTGTCTGCTGAGCTGTGTATCTAATCCTCTCCTGTGTGATACTGTCTGCTGAGCTGTGTATCTAATCCTCTCCTGTGTGATACTGTCTGCTGAGCTGTGTATCTAATCCTCTGCTGTGTGATACTGTCTGCTGAGCTGTGTATCTAATCCTCTGCTGTGTGATACTGTCTGCTGAGCTGTGTATCTAATCCTGTCCTGTGTGATACTGTCTGCTGAGCTGTGTATCTAATCCTCTGCTGTGTGATACTGTCTGCTGAGCCGTATATCTAATCCTCTCCTGTGTGATACTGTCTGCTGAGCCGTATATCTAATCCTATCCTGTGTGATACTGTCTGCTGAGGTGTGTATCTAATCCTATCCTGTGTGATACTGTCTGCTGAGCTGTGTATCTAATCCTCTCCTGTGTGATACTGTCTGCTGAGCTGTATATCTAATCCTCTCCTGTGTGATACTGTCTGCTGAGCCGTATATCTAATCCTATCCTGTGTGATACTGTCTGCTGAGGTGTGTATCTAATCCTCTCCTGTGTGATACTGTCTGCTGAGCCGTGTATCTAATCCTATCCTGTGTGATACTGTCTGCTGAGCTGTGTATCTAATCCTCTCCTGTGTGATACTGTCTGCTGAGCTGTATATCTAATCCTCTCCTGTGTGATACTGTCTGCTGAGCCGTATATCTAATCCTATCCTGTGTGATACTGTCTGCTGAGGTGTGTATCTAATCCTATCCTGTGTGATACTGTCTGCTGAGCTGTGTATCTAATCCTCTCCTGTGTGATACTGTCTGCTGAGCTGTGCATCTAATCCTCTCCTGTGTGATACTGTCTGCTGAGCCGTGTATCTAATCCTCTCCTGTGTGATGCTGTCTGCTGAGCTGTGTATCTAATCCTATCCTGTGTGATACTGTCTGCTGAGCTGTGTATCTAATCCTATCCTGTGTGATACTGTCTGCTGAGCTGTGTATCTAATCCTCTCCTGTGTGATACTGTCTGCTGAGCTGTGCATCTAATCCTCTCCTGTGTGATGCTGTCTGCTGAGCTGTGTATCTAATCCTCTCCTGTGTGATGCTGTCTGCTGAGCTGTGTATCTAATCCTGTCCTGTCTGCTGAGCTGTGTATCTAATCCTATCCTGTGTGATACTGTCTGCTGAGCTGTGTATCTAATCCTCTCCTGTGTGATACTGTCTGCTGAGCTGTGTATCTAATCCTCTCCTGTGTGATACTGTCTGCTGAGCTGTGTATCTAATCCTCTCCTGTGTGATACTGTGTGCTGAGCTGTGTATCTAATCCTCTCCTGTGTGATGCTGTCTGCTGAGCTGTGTATCTAATCCTCTCCTGTGTGATACTGTCTGCTGAGCTGTGTATCTAATCCTGTCCTGTCTGCTGAGCCGTGTGTCTAATCCTCTCCTGTGTGATACTGTGTGCTGAGCTGTGTATCTAATCCTCTCCTGTGTGATACAGTCCTGGCTGGTGGTGCCCGGCTCGGGTGTTGGTATCCGGCATTGCTGTGGGTGCAGTGTGAGATGCGGAGTCGTAGTTCCTGGAAATCTTCGAGGCCGGAGCGCGATGTCCTGTCCGGAGCTGCTGATAGGACTCAATGTTTCCCAGTGCGTATCACAGCGGAATATAACATATGGCCAGATACGCAGCTGCAGCCTCCGGCCATCATACACCCACGTCCCGCGCCCCGACACCCCCCGTACTCGCCATCCGGCCATGTTTAGGGCCCTTCCAGGGTCTTCTGAGCTACGACACTTTGTACCCTATCACTTACTGTATAATATAATGCTGCAATATGACGTAATACACTATAGCGTTATATAATGACGTCCCATCCGCGTCCACTCAGGCTTATAATAGTATTATTTCCACAGAACACGACTGGATGGATCCAGCCGGTGACACCGGACACCGTACACAGCAGCGATGCACATGTCCTCCACCTGCGCGGTCACAGGATTAATTATAGCTACTTGAACTTCAAGCAGGACTCAAAACAACCGCAATCACCTGCCCTACATATGCTGAGAACCGCAATCACACGCCCTACATATGCTGAGAACCGCAATCACACGCCCTACATATGCTGAGAACCGCAATCACACACCCTACATATGCTGAGAACCGCAATCACACACCCTACATATGCTGAGAACCGCACTCACATGCCCTACATATGCTGAGAACCGCAATCACACACCCTACATATGCTGAGAACCGCAATCACCTGCCCTACATATGCTGAGAACCGCAATCACACGCCCTACATATGCTGAGAACCGCACTCACATGCCCTACATATGCTGAGAACCGCACTCACACGCCCTACATATGCTGAGAACCGCAATCACCTGCCCTACATATGCTGAGAACCGCAATCACACACCCTACATATGCTGAGAACCGCAATCACATGCCCTACATATGCTGAGAACCGCAATCACACACCCTACATATGCTGAGAACCGCAATCACACACCCTACATATGCTGAGAACCGCAATCACACACCCTACATATGCTGAGAACCGCAATCACCTGCCCTACATATGCTGAGAACCGCAATCACACGCCCTACATATGCTGAGAACCGCAATCACACACCCTACATATGCTGAGAACCGCACTCACATGCCCTACATATGCTGAGAACCGCAATCACACGCCCTACATATGCTGAGAACCGCAATCACACGCCCTACATATGCTGAGAACCGCAATCACACGCCCTACATATGCTGAGAACCGCAATCACACGCCCTACATATGCTGAGAACCGCACTCACATGCCCTACGTATGCTGAGAACCACAATCACACGCCCTACATACGCTGAGAACCGCAATCACACGCCCTACATACGCTGAGAACCGCAATCACACGCCCTACATATGCTGAGAACCGCAATCACCTGCCCTACATACGCTGAGAACCGCAATCACACACCCTACATATGCTGAGAACCGCAATCACTCACCCTACATATGCTGAGAACCGCAATCACACACCCTACATATGCTGAGAACCGCACTCACATGCCCTACATATGCTGAGAACCGCAATCACATGCCCTACATATGCTGAGAACCGCAATCACACGCCCTACATATGCTGAGAACCGCAATCACATGCCCTACATATGCTGAGAACCGCAATCACATGCCCTACATATGCTGAGAACCGCAATCACACGCCCTACATATGCTGAGAACCGCAATCACACGCCCTACATATGCTGAGAACCGCAATCACACACCCTACATATGCTGAGAACCGCAATCACATGCCCTACATATGCTGAGAACCGCAATCACACACCCTACATATGCTGAAAACCGCAATCACACGCCCTACATATGCTGAGAACCGCAATCACACGCCCTACATATGCTGAGAACCGCAATCACATGCCCTACATATGCTGAGAAGCGCAATCACATGCCCTACATATGCTGAGAACCGCACTCACACGCCTTACATATGCTGACAACCGCAATCACCTGCCCTACATATGCTGAGAACCGCACTCACACGCCCTACATATGCTGAGAACCGCAATCACCTGCCCTACATATGCTGAGAACCGCAATCACATGCCCTACATATGCTGAGAACCGCACTCACACGCCCTACATATGCTGAGAACCGCAATCACATGCCCTACATATGCTGAGAACCGCAATCACACGCCCTACATATGCTGAGAACCGCAATCACACGCCCTACATATGCTGAGAACCGCAATCACACGCCCTACATATGCTGAGAACCGCAATCACCTGCCCTACATATGCTGAGAACCGCAATCACACGCCCTACATATGCTGAGAACTGCAATCACACGTCCTACATATGCTGAGAACCGCAATCACACGCCCTACATATGCTGAGAACCGCAATCACACACCCTACATATGCTGAGAACCGCAATCACACGCCCTACATATGCTGAGAACCGCAATCACACGCCCTACATATGCTGAGAACCGCAATCACACACCCTACATATGCTGAGAACCGCAATCACCTGCCCTACATATGCTGAGAACCGCAATCACCTGCCCTACATATGCTGACAACCGCAATCATCTGCCCTACATATGCTGAGAACCGCAATCACATGCCCTACATATGCTGAGAACCGCAATCACACGCCCTGCATATGCTGAGAACCGCAATCACATGCCCTACATGTGCTGAGAACCGCACTCACACGTCCTACATGTGCTGAGAACAGCACTCACACGCCCTACATATGCTGAGAACCGCAATCACACGCCCTACATATGCTGAGAACCGCAATCACACGCCCTACATATGCTGAGAACCGCAATCACATGCCCTACATATGCTGAGAACCGCAATCACACACCCTACATATGCTGAGAACCGCAATCACACGCCCTACATATGCTGAGAACCGCAATCACACGCCCTACATATGCTGAGAACCGCAATCACACGCCCTACATATGCTGAGAACCACAATCACACACCCTACATATGCTGAGAACCGCAATCACCTGCCCTACATATGCTGAGAACCGCAATCACCTGCCCTACATATGCTGACAACCGCAATCATCTGCCCTACATATGCTGAGAACCGCAATCACATGCCCTACATATGCTGAGAACCGCAATCACACGCCCTGCATATGCTGAGAACCGCAATCACATGCCCTACATGTGCTGAGAACCGCACTCACACGTCCTACATGTGCTGAGAACAGCACTCACACGCCCTACATATGCTGAGAACCGCAATCACACGCCCTACATATGCTGAGAACCGCAATCACACGCCCTACATATGCTGAGAACCGCAATCACATGCCCTACATATGCTGAGAACCGCAATCACACACCCTACATATGCTGAGAACCGCAATCACACGCCCTACATATGCTGAGAACCGCAATCACACGCCCTACATATGCTGAGAACCGCAATCACCTGCCCTACATATGCTGAGAACCGCAATCACACGCCCTACATATGCTGAGAACTGCAATCACACGTCCTACATATGCTGAGAACCGCAATCACACGCCCTACATATGCTGAGAACCGCAATCACACGCCCTACATATGCTGAGAACCGCAATCACACGCCCTACATATGCTGAGAACCACAATCACACGCCCTACATATGCTGAGAACCGCAATCACACACCCTACATATGCTGAGAACCGCAATCACCTGCCCTACATATGCTGAGAACCGCAATCACCTGCCCTACATATGCTGACAATCGCAATCATCTGCCCTACATATGCTGAGAACCGCAATCACATGCCCTACATATGCTGAGAACCGCAATCACACGCCCTGCATATGCTGAGAACCGCACTCACACGTCCTACATGTGCTGAGAAAAGCACTCACACGCCATACATATGCTGAGAACCGCAATCACCTGCCCTACATATGCTGACAACCGCAATCATCTGCCCTACATATGCTGAGAACCGCAATCACATGCCCTACATATGCTGAGAACCGCAATCACACGCCCTACATATGCTGAGAACCGCAATCACATGCCCTACATATGCTGAGAACCGCAATCACACACCCTACATATGCTGAGAACCGCAATCACACGCCCTACATATGCTGAGAACCGCAATCACACGCCCTACATATGCTGAGAACCGCAATCACACGCCCTACATATGCTGAGAACCGCAATCACACACCCTACATATGCTGAGAACCGCAATCACCTGCCCTACATATGCTGAGAACCGCAATCACCTGCCCTACATATGCTGACAACCGCAATCATCTGCCCTACATATGCTGAGAACCGCAATCACATGCCCTACATATGCTGAGAACCGCAATCACACGCCCTGCATATGCTGAGAACCGCAATCACATGCCCTACATGTGCTGAGAACCGCACTCACACGTCCTACATGTGCTGAGAACAGCACTCACACGCCCTACATATGCTGAGAACCGCAATCACACGCCCTACATATGCTGAGAACCGCAATCACATGCCCTACATATGCTGAGAACCGCAATCACACGCCCTACATATGCTGAGAACCGCAATCACACACCCTACATATGCTGAGAACCGCAATCACACGCCCTACATATGCTGAGAACCGCAATCACACGCCCTACATATGCTGAGAACCGCAATCACGCCCTACATATGCTGAGAACCGCAATCACATGCCCTACATATGCTGAAAACCGCGTGGCCACATTCTGTGCAACCTGTGCTTTTGTGAAGGTGAAAAAGTCTATCAACTGCAAATATGGCAGCAAGATAATACCGCCATACAGTGCCCAAATCATACCATGATGTTGGTCACCAATAATAGTGCCATACAGTATCAAAATAAGACTGTCATACAGCACCCCAAAATATACCTTGAAAATGAGCAGCAATGTGCTAAGTTTATAGCTCCATACTGTACTGATATAATACAGCAATAAAGTACTAATACAATACTGCCATACAGTACACAAAATATACAATGGAGACCATCAATGATCAGTGTGCTAAGATAATAGCACCATACAACGCCCCTAATATAAAAGGATGTTGAGCAGGTATGTGCTAAGGTAATAGAGACATACAGTACTAAATTAATACCGCTATATAGTGCCCAAAATATATAATGATGCTGACTGAGCATTAATATGCAAATATAGTGGCGTCATAAAGTACTAATGTATTAACTACCATCACACAGTGCCCAGCCCAAAATATACCAGGACGCAGAGCATCCATATGCTAAGATAATAGCGCCATATAAAGCTGAAAATAAAGTGACATAGAAATGCCACATTATTGCTTCCATAATATTTTCCTACTCTATATTATAATGTGTATGGTGAAGGGTGACATTGCCAGGTCAGGATCGCAGCCCCTCACCGGTCCATTATGTGTAGGTCGTACCTGGCATTGCCGCCCAACTCCGCCATCAGACACAACCTGTGGACAGGAGTGGTGCCGATTCTGGAAGAAAGCGGCCATATTTAAAATGGAGCAGTTGCCCATAACAACCAATCAGAATGCTGCTCTCATTTACCCAAAGTAGTTGTAAATTGAAAGAACTCATCTGATTGGTTGCTATGAGCCAAGGTTAAGAAATAAAAGAACTCATCTAATTGGTTGCTAGGAGCCAGGGTTAAGAAATGAAAGGACTCATCCGATTGGTTGCTATGGGCCAAGGCTAAGACATGAAAGGACCTATGTGATTGGTTGCTATGAGCCAAGGTTAAGAAACGAAAGGACTTATCTGATTGGTTGCTATGAGCCAAGGTTAAGAAATGAAAGCACTTATCTGATTGGTTGCTATGGGCCAAGGTTAAGAAATTAAAGCACTTATCTGATTGGTTGCTATGGGCCAAGGTTAAGAAACGAAAGGACTTATCTGATTGGTTGCTATGAGCCAAGGTTAAGAAACGAAAGGACTTATCTGATTGGTTGCTATGAGCCAAGGTTAAGACATGAAAGGACATATCTGATTGGTTGCTATGAGCCAAGGTTAAGAAATGAAAGGACTTATCTGATTGGTTGCTATGGGTCAATATTAGGAAATGAAAGAGCTGATTCAGTTGCTATGGGAACCGACCCCCTTTTGTCTGTCGTCGTATACATATTATCGCCCCCTATACTGCCATCTTTGTCGCATCCTCTCCAGTCATTATCTGGTCATTTTTTTAGATTTTATTTCCTATCTCCTGTGACACTGAAGCCACAAATATGGCTGACACATTGACTTTCAGCAGGTCCCAGGCTGCCATGTCAGGGCCATCGGTACCCCTCTTTAACCCCTTAGATGCCATCGTCACAATTGACAGCAGCATCTAAGGGGTTGACCTGTCCAATCTCAGCCGTTTGGCTCCATATATGCGGCGTGCACTGGTGGATCGAGCCCAGGATCGTTGGGTGCTGGCGACGACCCCTCTGAATATACAAGGAGTTAATTTTCAGACTAACATAGACCCCAATAGACAACGCAGCTAAGCTGGAGTCATTGCTTGTAGGGACGCAGAGATGTTTCCCATTTTAGGAATCACCAGTAATCTGGCACCTGCTGTACCTGGACTCGCCAGATTATCGGAATATATTTTTTTTATATGGCGTTCATAAATATACGTCTGGCTTTTGCTCTGGTCAGTACAGGGTTAATGTTCCGGTTGCAGTCATGGTGATGCAAGCTGTTTACTGTAACTATCCCGGATACTGTCCCGGCTCTGCTATTGGCTGCTCCGGTGGGGGCGCTGTCCTGCTCCTCCAATGGGAGACGAGCCAGAGATCCAGCGGACACTATGGATTAGAGTCTATAGTACAGCCACTTTGTAATATAGAGGTTAACCCCATCAGTGCCCTAAAATGAAAAATGTTTATTATTTTATTTATATGGCACCGAAATATGCCACAGCGCTGTACGGAGATATCATCACTTACATCTACCCCTGTCCCCATTGGGGCTCATTGCATAAATTCCAACTAAATTACCGCTATATTTTCGGATTTTGGGTAGAGAGGAGCAAATCGATCTGTTACAAACCGAATATGCTACCAATTTCAACCAAACTTTGACCTGTCGGACGTCATTTTGCAGTCATATTTTGAGGGCAGTGAAAGGGTTAATAATAAATTGTTAAAAGACATTATACTCACCTGTCCTTATGCTGCCTCTTCTGCCGCAGCCCCCCGGATCTCTGTGGAGTCTTCCAGTGATGAAGGGTCGACCCAAATCATTCATGTGTATTACCTCCCTATGTGGCTGTGAGTCAGTGATCTACATCTTGGATGACTGACCCCTGAGAAAGCGACTGTTTCCCTAGAGGCGGCGGGATCCTTTCCTGTTTCCCCAGAGGCGGCGGGATCCTTACCCTGTTTCCCTACAGGCGGCGGGATCCTTACCCTGTTTCGCTAGAGGCGGCTGGATCCTTTCCTGTTTCCCCAGAGGCGGTGGGATCCATCCCCTGTTTCCCTGGAGGCAGCTGGATCCTTACCCTGTTTTCCCTGGAGGCGGCTGGATCCTTTCCCTGTTTCCCTAGAGGCGGCGGGATCCTTTCCCTGTTTCCCTAGAGGCAGCTGGATCCTTACCCTGTTTCCCTAGAGGCGGCGGGATCCTTTCCCTGTTTCCCTAGAGACAGCTGGATCCTTACCCTGTTTTCCTAGAGGCGGCTGGATCCTTTCCCTGTTTCCCTAGAGGCGGCTGGATCCTTTCCCTGTTTCCCTAGAGGCAGCTGGATCCTTACCCTGTTTCCCTAGAGGCGGCTGGATCCTTTCTCTGTTTCCCTAGAGGCGGCGGGATCCTTTCCATGTTTCCCCTGGAGGCAGCTGGATCCTTACCCTGTTTCCCTGGAGGCGGCTGGATCCTTACCCTGTTTCCTCTGGAGGCGGCTGGATCCTTACCCTGTTTCCCCTGGAGACAGCTGGATCCTTACCCTGTTTCCCTGGAGGCGGCTGGATCCTTACCCTGTTTCCTCTGGAGGCGGCTGGATCCTTACCCTGTTTCCCCTGGAGACAGCTGGATCCTTACCCTGTTTCCTCTGGAGGCAGCTGGATCCTTACCCTGTTTCTTTTGGAGGCAGCTAGATCCTTGACCTGTTTCCTCTGGAGGCGGTTGGATCCTTACCCTGTTTCCTCTGGAGGCGGCTGGATCCTTACCCTGTTTCCCCTGGAGGCGGCTCGATCCTTGCCCTGTTTTCCCTGGAGGCGGATGGATCCTTACCCTGTTTCCCCTGGAGACAGCTGGATCCTTACCCTGTTTCCTCTGGAGGCAGCTGGATCCTTACCCTGTTTCTTTTGGAGGCAGCTAGATCCTTGACCTGTTTCCTCTGGAGGCGGCTGGATTCTTACCCTGTTTCCTCTGGAGGCGGCTGGATCCTTACCCTGTTTCCCCTGGAGGCGGCTCGATCCTTGCCCTGTTTTCCCTGGAGGCAGCTGGATCCTTGCCCTGTTTTTCCTGGAGGCGGCTGGATCTTTACCCTGTTTCCCCTGGAGGCAGCTGGATCCTTGCCCTGTTTTCCCTGGAGGCAGCTAGATCCTTACCCTGTTTTCCCTGGAGGTGGCTGGATTCTTACCCTGTTTCCTCTGGAGGTGGCTGGATCCTTACCCTGTTTTCCCTGGAGGCGGCTGGATCCTTGCCCTGTTTTCCCTGGAGGCAGCTGAATCCTTACCCTGTTTTCCCTGGAGGCGGCTGGATCCTTACCCTGTTTCCCCTGGAGGCGGCTGGATCTTTACCCTGTTTCCCCTGGAGGCGGCTGGATCCTTACCCTGTTTACTCTGGAGGCAGCTGGATCCTTGTCCTGTTTTCTCTGGAGGCGGCTGGATCTTTACCCTGTTTCCCCTGGAGGCAGCTGGATCCTTGTCCTGTTTTTTCTGGAGGCGGCTGGATCCTTACCCTGTTTCCCCTGGAGGCAGCTGGATCCTTACCCTGTTTCCCCTGGAGGCAGCTGGATCCTTACCCTGTTTTCTCTGGAGGCAGCTGGATCCTTACCCTGTTTCCCCTGGAGGCAGCTGGATCCTTGTCCTGTTTTCTCTGGAGGCGGCTGGATCCTTGCCCTGTTTCCTCTGGAGGCAGCTGGATCCTTGTCCTGTTTCCCCTGGAGGCAGCTGGATCCTTACCCTGTTTCCCCTGGAGGCAGCTGGATCCTTGTCCTGTTTTCCCTGTAGGCAGCTGGATCCTTGCCCTGTTTTCTCTGGAGGCAGCTGGATCCTTGCCCTGTTTTCTCTGGAGGCAGCTGGATCCTTGCCCTGTTTTCTCTGGAGGTGGCTGGATTCTTACCCTGTTTCCTCTGGAGGTGGCTGGATTCTTACCCTGTTTCCCTGGAGACAGCTGGATCCTTACTCTGTTTCTCCTGGAGACAGCTGGATCTTTGCACTGTTTTCCCTGGAGGCAGCTGGATCCTTGCCCTGTTTTCTCTGGAGGCAGCTGGATCCTTGCCCTGTTTTCTCTGGAGGCAGCTGGATCCTTGCCCTGTTTCCTCTGGAGGCAGCTGGATCCTTACCCTGTTTTCTCTGGAGGTGGCTGGATCCTTACCCTGTTTCTCCTGGAGGCAGCTGGATCCTTGCCCTGTTTTCTCTGGAGGCAGCTGGATCCTTGCCCTGTTTCCTCTGGAGGCAGCTGGATCCTTACCCTGTTTTCTCTGGAGGTGGCTGGATCCTTACCCTGTTTCTCCTGGAGGCAGCTGGATCCTTGTCCTGTTTTCTCTGGAGGCAGCTGGATCCTTGCCCTGTTTTCTCTGGAGGTGGCTGGATCCTTACCCTGTTTTCTCTGGAGGTGGCTGGATCCTTACCCTGTTTCTCCTGGAGGCAGCTGGATCCTTGTCCTGTTTTCTCTGGAGGCAGCTGGATCCTTGCCCTGTTTTCTCTGGAGGCAGCTGGATCCTTGCCCTGTTTTCTCTGGAGGCAGCTGGATCCTTGCCCTGTTTTCTCTGGAGGTGGCTGGATCCTTACCCTGTTTCTCCTGGAGGCAGCTGGATCCTTGTCCTGTTTTCTCTGGAGGCAGCTGGATCCTTGCCCTGTTTTCTCTGGAGGTGGCTGGATCCTTACCCTGTTTCTCCTGGAGGCAGCTTGATCCTTTCCCTTTTTATGGCCACTTTTGGAGATTCTGAATGGTGACATGTTTTTTTACTAGTTTTCATCTCTGTGGAGAAAGACCAGACCCCTCGATCTCTCAAAAAGATAAATGGAAATAGATGTCCTGATTCTAAAAACGCTGTAGAGACTGGGGAGACGATGTGACATGTAAAGCAAGGGGGATATGTAGTGACATAGTGACAGGACAAGTGACCACTGGACTCCAGGGACTGGGGCACAACACTATAGACAGATATCGCACCAAGCCACAAGAAACAAGGGCACTGGGCATGTAACCACTGGACCCCAGGGACTGGCGTGCCAAACCACTGCACACATGTAACTGAATAATAGTCACTGAGGACACCAGAAATTAGACACCAATCCGCTAAACACAAAGGATAGGGATAGAAAAAGACTAGACACCAAGAACTGCCAAAGAGAAACACTAGACACCAGGGACCGGAGAACAAAACCATAAACAAAAGGGAAGGAAGATGATACCAGAGACTGAAGAACAGAACCTTCAGACACCAGTATCTGGAAAGCAGGACGAGTAGACACCAGGGACTGGAGGACAGGACCAGAAAGAGCAGGGACTGGAGGACAGAACCACCAGACACCAGGGACTGGAGGACAGTACCAGTGAGAGCAGGGACTGGAGGGCAGAACCACCAGACACCAGGGACTGGAGGACAGTACCAGTGAGAGCAGGGACTGGAGGGCAGAACCACCAGACACCAGGGCCTAGAGAACAAAACCATTAAATAAAAGGGACACAAGACCTAAGAAGAGATACCAGGGACTGAAGAACAAAACTACCAGACACCAGGGACTGGAGGACAGAACCACAAGACACCAGGGACTGGAGGACAGTACCAGTGAGATCAGGGACTGGAGGAGAGAACCATTAAATAAGAGGGACGTAAGACCTAAGAAGTGATACCAGGGATCTATAGAACAAAACCTTTAGACACCATTATCTGGAAACCAGTGCTACTAGACACCAGGGACTGGAGAACAGTACTCGTAAGAGCAGGGATTTGAGGACAGAACCAATAACATCATTAATCCAGTCATGGTGCCTCTACAGGAACAGCATCGGCCTAATGTCATCTTCATGGAGGACAATGCTCCAGATCATCGAGGTCTCATCATTAGGGAATGTCTCCTGGAGACTGAGGAACCTCAAATGGAGCAGCCACACTTTATCCAGACCTGAATCCCATAGAAGACCTATGGGATCAGCTGAGTCCCCGTGTAGAGGCCTAACTCTGTTCCCCAGAATCTCAATAACCTGAGGGCCGTCCTCCAAGAAGAGTGGGACGCCGGCCTCCGCAGACAATAATTCCACTGGTGACCAGTAGGAGGCGTCATTATCAGCAGGAATTGATGCTCAAGGCCACTGGACAAGTTACCGAGACACTGACAATTTTGGGGGGGTGGGGGGTATTCCCAGCACTGGTGTTGGCTTATGTTTCAATAAAAATTTGAGATGAGGAAATCCCCATTGCTGCTTCTACATAAACGCCCGACTGTCATGATTAAGTATCACTGTAGAGGGAACTTTTTACATGTTTCATAAATTACACCCGAAAAACAAATATCCCTATTTTTTTGTGAGCTGTGCATATATATATATTATATATATATATATATATATATATATATATATACATATACATACAGTATATACATCATACACCAGAATGTAAACAACAACACAAGACAGAGAGGACACTGAAGTTGATACTTCAGGAGACTCCTTGCTGCCTCCTGGTGGTCGCCCCTGGTAATGCAGTTACCTGGTCTCGTACTGTATATTACGTGTGTATTGAGTTATGTGGAACAACAAGTACCAGGTATACTCTGCACTTCCTACTTGTCAGCCCCAGTAAATTATGCTGAGCCTTGTGGTTCTCCCAGTCCTGACAGCTCCTGTGTCACATCTGTGGCTGGCACCTGCTGATGGACAGATGATGGGGTGCAGCAGGTTTGGGATGGAGTAAAGTCCAGGATAATAATTGGGAAGGAAGCATTATTATAAAGATATACTAGGGAGACAATACAAGGTGGTGAAGCTTTATACCTGGAAGGAAGGGGCTTAATATTAGAGATGAGAGGTTATAGGGGGAAGCTGATAACAGAGAGAGTGGGCGTATAGGGTGACCTATGGGTCAGTACAGGGAAATGATGGAATATGCAAGGGGAAGGTGATGTAAGACTATGATGGGGGTTGGAGTGCAGGGTTACAATGGAGGGGGGTGTGGGTGATACCAGGGAGGGAGGGGGAGGGTGTGGTGAGCACTGGCCCTCCCCCTCCTCCAGTCCATATAATGCAGCAGAGACCAGTCCTCTGACTCAGCCCTGTCTCATCCAGCTGAGGACAAGCAGCGCCCATCCTGCTCCCCCCATTGTCCCCTCCACTGACCCCCCCAGGCTTTGCCCCCCACTGCACGGATTCCCTTTCTTCTCCTACTGGTGAGTTCCGTGTTTCCTGTGTGTGATGAGTTGATACATTGTTGCTTCTTATGTTCTATCTTATTATACAGCTCAGTACTGTGTTTTGCTTTTATTCTACAATATGTATATTTGATAAACACAGGTAATTTTATACTTAATACTTTTTTTGTGTTTTTCTGACTTTTGTCATTATTGGCTAAGTTTTCTAGAAGAATGGCCATGGAATTCTCTCCATGACTCTGCTGTTGTGGTCCCACCACTCTGGGAGACCCCTTTTACTGCCTGACCTCTATTTTGCATCACTTTGCAAACTTCTCCTTAACCATAGTGATGTATTGTGACCCCCCCCCCCCCCCCATTCCCTTTGTCCTGTTAATCAGGGTGGGGGGTGGTCCTCAACTGTGAATGTATAGGCCCTCTGTATTCTTTAATTTATGCTCTTCTCCCCTATTCTCTTTTTTTTTTTTTTTTTTTTTTTTTTTTTTTTTTTTTTTTCCTAGAGTTTTGGCTCCAGTCTCAGTGTCACTCAGCCCAATGTTTCTTAACTCAGAATTACTAATGTGCCTGTTACAAACTAATCTGTGTCCCTCTCCCCCTTTAGTATTCTCCCAATGGGGCAAAATTTCGCCCCCCCCCACCCACTTCTAAAAATAAAAAAAAAATGGGCAGATCACCATGTGGGCGCTATAATGGAGGCTGTGTGCCACTTTCCATAAAACTAGAGGGAACCTGTCTTCAGTGTCTTTCGCCCCCCCCCCCTTTTTTTTTTTTTTTTTGCTTACCCCCTACCCTGCAGGGGGAGAAGGGGGCCACAAGGGTTAAACAAGCATTATCTATGTTAATTACTCCATCTGGTGGACAGAGGGGATTAATGTCAGGGGTTAATCCCATAGAATTGATTGGATTGGATTTTTTGGGGTTTTTTTTTGAGATACAAAATTATACTCTTGTAATTCTGATTCCCTCTTAATGGCTACATAGATGTGTGCTACATTCTGGTATCCTCCATTCTTAGAAGTGACCCCTGTATGATCCTAACATAGTAGTGATCAGAGGGCTTGTTAGCTGATAACAGTGAGCAATAGTCTACATTCACTTCCTCAGCCAAGTGAGTGCTGATCCTATAACCAGGACTAAGCTGCAAAATCTGTTTCCCTGTAGAGAAAGTTAGTGGTGACCATTAGAAAACAACTTCTTGGGTCATATCCTGGAACAGACTCCTTCAGTTGGCTGAGTGTCACATCTGACGTCCTGGTGGAAAAATCAATATTCTAAAAGTTGCAGCAGTTAAAGGGGCAATGGCAGGTCCCTGATGGTCCATACTGCAGGGTATAGATGCCTGAAATGAGAACACTGATATTGTATTGTTTTAAGATTTCATTTACTTATATATTTTTATATAAAAAAAAAATCTTGGTTGCATATAACTTAATAAATAAAAAAAAATATATATATATATATATATTATATATTTTTGTAAAATGTCCTAATTTGTTTCCCCTTGTCTTCCAGCATAAGTAGTATGGTCATACAGCATCGTTTTTACCAACATTTTTCTATGGAAAGTAAAGGGTATCGTGTCTCCACTCCCAGTGGTAAATCCGACGGGCGCGACGCCTTTAGGGAAGCCTGATCTAAGAAACCATCCTCTCTCCAACTGGAATACTTGAAGGTAATGTCTACTCTGCAAGAATAAATTCACACTTGACTCAAACTTTTGCAAACGTTTCTATTTTCCCGCACCCCATTCAAGCTAATGGGGACGGTTAAAGAAAAATATGCAAAAAATGGGATTTAAAAAAAATTAAATAAATAAAATGTAGGTGGAGGGACTTCTCTAGGCTTGGGATATCTTTTTGTTATTCCATGCACTTGTAGATTTTTTTTATATTATTATATATTTTTATTTTTTTTTTCCCCCTTGATTTACCAGTTTAGGGTAGAAGTGAACAAATGCAAAACAAGAGTGTAAATCAATATCCTGCAGCGAGCAGCTTGTCCTCCGCTGCAGCCTGTCCTCGCCGCGCCCTTCTTCCTAGAAAACACATTGCATTAATTGCTTAGACACCAGACTTGTCCTGTAACCTGAGCTGTCTCCATTCAAGAGAAGGGGAACTCTGATCCCTGTCCTTGGAGGGATGTAGGTGAAGGGTCCCCCCAACACTGGGGGCAGGAGCAGTTCAATCAGTAGCTAGGAAAGGAAGCTAGACCCTGTTACCTATTAAGGGAGACATCTTCATGGTCTTGGCTGGTACACACTGTTACCCTTTTGCTATATTATGAGAATAAGACTCTGAAACAAGTATCAATAAAAAGATTGAAAATTTTTTTGTGTGTTTTTTGTTTTTTTTTCAGCTTCTGGCAGAGTTTATTTGCCTTGTCTTGTCACTACATCTCCTCCCAGGACAGTCCTGTCCTCTTCTTGGTTCTTTGCATCCTTCAAACCGTCAGAATGGTTGGATTCAAGCCCACCGATGTTCCCCCAACGGCTGCAGTGAAGTTCATTGGCGCAGGTACAGCGGCATGTATTGCTGACCTGTTTACCTTCCCTCTGGACACTGCAAAAGTCCGTCTCCAGGTGAGTACACCGGTCCGGCCCTAAAGTATCCTTCGTTGTGTTTGTTGTAGATGCCTGGGGACGTGCATCACTAGAGATCTCCCTATGGGTTGGTGACATTCCCATCTATCTGTGCAGTAATCTTTGCCCTGAACCCCACTATTGCTGCTGTATCTGGGTGACCATGTACTGGGGCAGAATGCGGCTGTATTGGCTGTTGGCTGGTTTTTGGGTTGTGGATCTGCAGCTAAATCTACCTTCCCCCCCCCCCCCCCTCTGTAGATCCAAGGCGAGACCAAGGGCCCACTCAATATGAAGTCTGTCCAGTATAAGGGCGTCTTCGGGACCATCTCCACCATGGTCAAGACAGAAGGACCCCGGAGCCTTTACAACGGGCTGGTGGCCGGTCTCCAGCGACAGATGAGTTTCGCGTCCGTCCGTATCGGACTCTATGACTCTGTAAAGCAATTCTACACCAAAGGATCTGAACGTAAGTGACCCGCGCCGGGGCTCTGACAAATGTTTGGCTGCAGCGGGTTCTCTAGGTTGTCAGATTCGGCATCTTTATTGACCGCCTCTTTATCCTGCAGACGTTGGAATCGGGAGCAGACTCCTCGCCGGCTGCACAACCGGAGCCATGGCCGTCGCAATCGCTCAGCCCACGGATGTGGTGAAGGTTCGCTTCCAAGCTCAGGCCAATGTATCCGGCTCCAGAAGATATAGGGGAACAATGGAGGCCTATAAGACCATCGCCAAAGAGGAAGGCATGCGCGGCCTGTGGAAAGGTACGTGTAAACTTTTTATAGAAGGGGGTGGGGTGGATAGTCTTTCCAAAAGGCTTAACCTTTTTTGTATATTTTTAGGCACCGGACCCAACATCACCCGAAATGCCTTAGTAAACTGCACTGAGCTGGTGACCTACGACCTCATCAAGGACGCGCTCCTGAAATCCAACCTCATGAGTGGTGAGTCTTAAATTTGGTTATATTAAATATATGGTTCTCTAGAAAAAGCGATTAGTAGACTTCTGGTTGCCTTGACTCTTCAATCACCACCTTATTTCCAACCACTTAAGTGCAGCTGCTTCAATGGACAGCGGCATCTAAGGGTGTAAACTGCTGAAAGTAAGGCTTGGATGATGGCTGTAAAATGCAGCCGGCACCTGTGCTGTATGGAGCAGCCTACCCACAGGCCCCCGGTGGCTGACTGTACTAGTGGCTCCACTGATTGCTGTATATTTGTCTTGCAGACACTCTCCCGTGTCACTTCACCTCCGCGGTTGGCGCTGGTTTTTGCACCACGGTGATCGCTTCCCCCGTTGATGTAGTGAAGACAAGATACATGAACTCTGCCAAGGGACAGTACCGGGGCGCCCTAAACTGTGCCCTCACCATGCTGCGCAAGGAGGGACCGCTGGCCTTCTACAAGGGGTGAGTTATGCTTTGTCGGCCATATTGGAAGGCGCCATCTCTTAATGATTGACACCGCCTTTCATAAATTTCTTAAAGGGAAAGTGCAAATATATTTGGCTTTTCTTAAAGGGTAAGTGCTCATCCCAATCTGCTTTCCTTAGGTTCATGCCGTCCTTCCTGAGACTCGGCTCCTGGAACATCGTGATGTTTGTGACCTACGAGCAGCTGAAGAGGGCCATGATGTCCGTCCGCGTCTCCTGGGCGGCTCCTCTCTGAGGGCCCCGACCTGTCTCTACCTCTCACTGTTTACATTTCGCTTTTACGTATAGAGTAGAAAAGTCCAAACTCCATCGGACGCTCTGACCACTTACAGGGAAACTAAGCTTTTAAAGGAAAAAAAGAAAAAAAAAATCCTAAACTTTTGTCCTGCGACATTAGTTCTACCTGATGGAGCGGGTGGGCTCGGACCCTCGCCTCCGGTGGCAGCCATATTGCTGCTATTGGGTTTTCTGTAACCTGTTTGTTTTTAATCTGAAGCTTCCATTATTCGGGAGTTTCTCACTTTGAGTATTTTTGTATATGATGAATAAATTCTGGAAATCCTTCACCTTGTCCTGATCCTTTTTTGAGGAGAATTGTGCCCTCTACTCCAGTCACGGCTGCGTTCACAACTGCTGCAGCTTTAGCTGTGACTAGAGTGCAATACACTTGTGTTGTACTCCTCCAGTCAGGGCCAAAGCTGCAACAAAGGCCTCTCTGGATGTTACTGGGGTATAAGGTACGATCAGCCCGTCTTTAAGAGGAGTAGACTTTGGAAATCCTTTTATTCATCTTGTTCTGATTCTTGCGTTGAATCAGATCTCGCCCTCCAGTCACAGCCAAAGCTGAAGGTTTGGATGTGACTAGACTGAAAGATGTCTGAGACTATTCACACTGATTTATTGGTTGCAGCTTTCATTCTCTCCAAGCTGCAGCCTCGTTGCCTTCTGCCCCTTTTACATTCCAGAAGCTGCTGACTCTGCTGCGCCTCCTCTGCTCCCGCACTGCAGAGCGACTCTGCGCACCCCGTCCCCTTCCTATAGACCAAATGGTTCCTGTTCTGTTTTTGTATATGGATGACTTTGCATAATCTAGAAAATAAAGATGATGCACAAAACTAGACTCATCTGTTCATTTACATGGAGGTGGGAGAAGCAACACAAGGAGATGTAGCAGAGCCGCTGCAGCTCTACACTGCAATGTGTCTTCTGGTGATGACTATGTAGCAGAGCTTCATGCCTGTTATATTGCAGTTCTGCCTCAATTCACTTCAATGGAGCTGAGCTGCAATACCAGACACTACCTACAAGAGGAGGTGGCGCTGTCTCCTAATCCTACATATCAGATGCAGATTATACTCCCATTGGACATGCTAAATTGAGTGATACTCAGGGGCCTGGTGGGTGAGAGCGGAGACTTGCTGCCATCCATGAAGAGGCCTGGTGGGTAAGGGGGGTGGGGGGGGGGGTTGGAGAGACTAGTTGCGGTCTAGAAAGGGGCCTGGTGAGTCAGGGGCAGATTTACTGCCTGCCACCTAGAAAGGGGCCTGGTGGGTGAGGGGGAGACTAGCTGCCATCTAGGATAATTGAGCCTATAATTATTTGATCATAATAGTGGCGTAACTAGAGTTTGATGGGCCCTGATGTAATGTTCAGAACGGGACACCAAACCCCCCCCCCCCCCCCCCCACGTACACCGACATTTTAGGGTACGGGACAATGACACTGGCGCTTTCCCTCAGCACCCAGCTTTCCTATGTTCTGATATCTAACGTTTTTCCTCGGTACCCAGCTGCTCTGCCATACATCTTTCCCTCAGCACTTAGCTTTCCCATGCTCTTATATGGGAAAGCTGGGTGCTGAGGGAAAGAGCCTTTTTCTCTCAGCACAAAATGTTGTTCCCATCCCCTGATTGTATCTTTGTCACCCCCCCCCCCCCCCTTGAATATAGTTCTCCAAATACAATAATGGCTCTTCCATATAGTATAAAGGGTCCCACATAACCCTTCATATTAAAATGCAGCTACATAGTCCTCCATGTATTAAAATTCACCACACAGTCCTCTATATAATATATTGCTCCCCCATATATAAAGTAGCCCTCAAATTACTATAATTTCCCATAGTCCTCCATATATTATACTGCACCACAGTCCTCCATGTTTTATAATGCACCCCCATCGTCCATGTATAAGGTAGCCTCCATATATTATAATGCAGCCCCATAATACCTTCATATTGTGTTATGCAGCCCCATACGCCTCCATGTATAATGCACCCATATATTCCATGTATAAGGTGTCAATGTTGTAAAATGCAGCCAGCCCCCCCCCCCCCACATATACTCCATGTATAATGTAGCCTCCCCCCGGCCTTCGTGTACACGAATTTAAAAATAAAAAGAAAATTCTTACCCCTCTCCTCGTTCCAGCGCTGCTCCGTCCTCAGATCGCCTCCGTTCTCCTGCTGCTGCCGTCGGCGTCCTTCCATCCTGCGCTCTGATGACAGCCGTAGCACAGGAGTGATGTCACTGCGCAGGCACAGAGGGAGAGTGATGAAGTGGCGTGGAGTTGCATTGGCTGCTCCATGCTTTATTGTTGCTGTGCGTGACAACAGGGGAGAGGGGGGCCCGGCGGCGGCACCACCGGGTCATACAGCGGCTGCATGGTCTGCGCCAGATCAGCGCAGCTCCTCTCACAGAAAGGAGCTTGCTGCTAATCTGCCGGGCAGTCGTGGGTTTCTAAGCTGCCGGGCCCGGTCGTGACTGCGGTAGTTACACTCCTGATAGTACTGTATACTAGAGCATAGTTTCTGTACAAAATCTTCCCCATACAACCCCCCCCCCCCCTCCCAATATGAGTGATAATTGGCCGCTAGTGGGTCTCACGGCTCTGACGCCAACTAACTATCCGGACTGGTCTTTGCATTCACCATTAGAAGTGATGGTCACAATCGCTCCATTCAAGATGTCGGCGGGGGTCCTGGTGCTGATAACTTCTCACACCTACCCCCTGAGTAGTACTGTGGCCTTGCTCCTGCCCCTTACTCCTACCCCCTGAGTGGTACTGTGGCCTTCCTCCTGCCCCTTACTCCTACCCCCTGAGTAGTACTGTGGCCTTGCTCCTGCCCCTTACTCCTACCCCCTGAGTAGTACTGTGGCCTTGCTCCTGCCGCTTACTCCTACCTCCTGAGTAGTACTGTGGCCTTGCTCCTGCCGCTTACTCCTACCTCCTGAGTAGTACTGTGGCCTTGCTCCTGCCCCTTACTCCTACCCCCTGAGTGGTACTGTGGCCTTGCTCCTGCCCCTTACTCCTACCTCCTGAGTGGTACTGTGGCCTTGCTCCTGCCGCTTACTCCTACCCCCTGAGTGGTACTGTGGCCTTGCTCCTGCCGCTTACTCCTACCCCCTGAGTGGTACTGTGGCCTTGCTTCTGCCCCTTACTCTTACCTCCTGAGTGGTACTGTGGCCTTGCTCCTGCCCCTTACTCCTACCTCCTGAGTAGTACTGTGGCCTGGCTCCTGCCCTGTCGGCACGGACCCCCACTCATCACTACAGAAAGATGGCCCCTAGACTGGAGCGTCTCATGTCTGAAGCATCTTTTATTATCATAGTCCACACGTTGTACTGGTGATTATGTGCCCGGTTACTGGTCTGTGGTGGCGCGCGCCCCTCAGCACAGCAGGGCCTTCCGCAGCAGCTGCTTCTTCTCCGGCGTCAGGTGTTCTGGAAACTGGATGTCAAACTGTATGATGAGGTTACCCTTCACGGAGAGATCTCCGCACATCCGCATCCCCTCCCCGGGGACCACCTTACTGTACTTGGGGCTGTGGGGGAATGAGGAAACAAATGTAATTAACTTTAATAACCACTTGGGGGAGCCATAGACCTAAAAACAACCTGCCACCTTTAGCCCAGTAATCACAGGGGGGCTCTCCTCCACTAAGAGGTTAATAACTTACTGTACAATGTCATTAATGGGAATATTTAATATCCGGTCATCCAACGTTTCTACTTCCACCATGCAGCCTGTCAGCGCCTGCAACATACAAGTAATGAAGGGTTAAATGTCGCCCCCTGCTGGGCGGAGAAGACGCTGCTAAGGAAAATAAAATCATGGGACACACACATCAGATCTCGATGGATGAAACATTCAGGTTGTGGCCCCCTAAATATTGTGGTGTCAGAACTCTTCCAGACCATCGCTGACCACCGGCCATGCTGGATGATGATGCAGGTAGGACAGCGGTCACCCCCAGACTATCACATCTGCTCAGTGTGAACCTGTGACACGAATGGTATATTCTATAATTAACCGTATACATCCCCAGAGCCCATCTAGGGCCCACAACACAAGGCCGGGTACACACCATCATTAGGCGGCAGCGTCCGGTTGTTTTGGCTTTGTTTCCCCATTTCATTGCTGCAATTTATATATATATTCATGCTCGCTCTGGGGTTGCCGTGGTGACAGATTCCTGTCACATGACCCACAATCATAAGGGGCAGGAAGTCAACAAACTAAGGACACTTTATTGTTGCTACCATGGAGACCCCAGAGCAAGCACAATCTGCAGCCCCACATTAGTGCCACGTGGTTTACACGTTTGTTTTCTTACCTTGCCGAGCTCGATGTTGGCGGTGTAGATTAAATCGTCCCCTCGCCGTACAAAGCGGGGGTGCAGCTTCTCCTTCACGATAAACACGATGTCTGCGGGGACGATGTTGGGGCCCTAGAGATGGAAGCAAATTATATGACAATCATAAAGACCTAATCGGCGACATCTGAGCAGCGGAGAAGCGGCTCCTGTGACCTGGTCGCCTTCTTTAGGGAACGTGACCCTGGTGCCCGCTCTCCATCCAGGATGGACGTCTATGGACAGGATCTTATCTCGTATGTTGGATGTGTGGCCGTCTTCATTCATTACCTGCAGGGCACAGAGATATATATGTCCATACAAGCCGGATACAAGACATGTAGCCATAACCCAATGTCATGGGGAGAGAGGCCGCAGGTGCCTGGTCATAGCTGTGTGAGCAAAGAAGAAGGTGCCCAGTCCTGGGGGTCTGAGTGAGGGCGCGGGTGCCTGATCCTGGGGGTCTGAGTGAGGGGGCAGGTACCTGGTCCTGGGGGTCTGAGTGAGGGCGCAGGTGCCTGATCCTGGGGGTCTGAGTGAGGGGGCAGGTACCTGGTCCTGGGGGTCTGAGTGAGGGCGCAGGTGCCTGGTCCTTGGGGTCTGAGTGAGGGGGCAGGTGCCTGGTCCTGGGGGTCTGAGTGAGGGCGCAGGTGCCTGATCCTGGGGGTCTGAGTGAGGGGGCAGGTGCCTGGTGCTGGGGGTCTGAGTGAAGGCGCAGGTGCACAGTCCTGGGGGTCTGAGTGAGGGCACAGGTGCCTGGTCCTGGGGGTCTAAGTGAGGGCGCAGGTGCCTGGTCCTGGTGGTCTGAGTGAGGGCGCAGGTGCCTGGTCCTGGGGATCTGAGTGAGGGGGCAGGTGCCTGGTCCTGGGGATCTGAGTGAGGTCGCAGGTGCCTGATCCTGGGGATCTGAGTGAGGGTGCAGGTGCCTGGTCCTGGGGATCTGAGTGAGGGCGCAGGTGCCTGATCCTGGGGGTCTGAGTGAGGGCACAGGTGCCTGGTCCTTGGGGTCTGAGTGAGGGGGCAGGTACCTGGTCCTGGGGGTCTGAGTGAGGGGGCAGGTGCCTGGTCCTGGGCGTCTAAGTGAGGGCACAGGTGCCTGTTCCTGGGTGTCTGAGTGAGGGTGCAGGTGCCTGGTCCTGGTGGTCTGAGTGAGGGCGCAGGTGCCTGGTCCTGGGGATCTGAGTGAGGGCACAGGTGCCTGGTCCTGAGGATCTGAGTGAGGGGGCAGGTGCCTGGTCCTGGGGATCTGAGTGAGGTCGCAGGTACCTGGTCCTGGGGATCTGAGTGAGGGCGCAGGTGCCTGATCCTGGGGGTCTGAGTGAGGGCACAGGTGCCTGGTCCTTGGGGTCTGAGTGAGGGGGCAGGTACCTGGTCCTGGGGGTCTGAGTGAGGGCACAGGTGCCTGGTCCTGGGTGTCTGAGTGAGGGTGCAGGTGCCTGGTCCTGGGGGTCTGAGTGAGGGTGCAAGTGTCTGGTCCTGGGGGTCTGAGTGAGGGCACAGGTGCCTGATCCTAGGGGTCTGAGTGAGGGCACAGGTGCCTGGTCCTTGGGGTCTGAGTGAGGGTGCAGGTGTCTGGTCCTGGGGGTCTGAGAGAGGGCACAGGTGCCTGATCCTAGGGGTCTGAGTGAGGGCACAGGTGCCTGGTCCTTGGGGTCTGAGTGAGGGGGCAGGTGCCTGGTCCTGGGGGTCTGAGTGAGGGGGCAGGTGCCTGGTGCTGGGGGTCTGAGTGAGGGGGCAGGTACCTGGTCCTGGGGGTCTGAGTGAGGGGGCAGGTGCCTGGTCCTGGGCGTCTAAGTGAGGGCACAGGTGCCTGGTCCTGGGTGTCTGAGTGAGGGTGCAGGTGCCTGGTCCTGGTGGTCTGAGTGAGGGCGCAGGTGCCTGGTCCTGGGGATCTGAGTGAGGGCACAGGTGCCTGGTCCTGAGGATCTGAGTGAGGGGGCAGGTGCCTGGTCCTGGGGATCTGAGTGAGGTCGCAGGTACCTGGTCCTGGGGATCTGAGTGAGGGCGCAGGTGCCTGATCCTGGGGGTCTGAGTGAGGGCACAGGTGCCTGGTCCTTGGGGTCTGAGTGAGGGGGCAGGTACCTGGTCCTGGGGGTCTGAGTGAGGGCACAGGTGCCTGGTCCTGGGTGTCTGAGTGAGGGTGCAGGTGCCTGGTCCTGGGGGTCTGAGTGAGGGTGCAAGTGTCTGGTCCTGGGGGTCTGAGTGAGGGCACAGGTGCCTGATCCTAGGGGTCTGAGTGAGGGCACAGGTGCCTGGTCCTTGGGGTCTGAGTGAGGGTGCAGGTGTCTGGTCCTGGGGGTCTGAGAGAGGGCACAGGTGCCTGATCCTAGGGGTCTGAGTGAGGGCACAGGTGCCTGGTCCTTGGGGTCTGAGTGAGGGGGCAGGTGCCTGGTCCTGGGGGTCTGAGTGAGGGGGCAGGTGCCTGGTGCTGGGGGTCTGAGTGAGGGGGTAGGTGCTTGTTCCTGGGAGTCTGAGTGAAGGCGCAGGTGGCTGGTGCTGGGGGTCTGACTGATTGGACACTTAATAGTAATTCTGGGTAACGTGCTTACCCTACGTGAAATTTTGATCTTCTTTGTGCACCCAAAATACAAGTCCTCCAGGGAGAGGTAGAGATCTCGCTCGATCGAGGGGTCCTGTTTCTTGACTCCTCTTCCTCGCAGACCCCCAAATCCCGTATTCACTTCAGAGCCGTCAGGTGAGAAAAAGTCTGGAGCGGGAACACAAGAAAATAAGTGAGCTGATAGTAGAAATTCCCAGAAACCAGAGAGATGCTGCGTCCTCAGTGCCTGAGCGGCCGGTCCTGGACCCTCAATGTCCCATGCCTGGTTTTGGGGGGCACCTGATAATCGCCCTTCAGTCCCCATCATCTGCTCTTACCTGCAAATGGATTATCTCCCCCAAAAAACTCCTTGAAGGTCTTGTCCGGATTCCCGTGATACACGTAACCCGAAGTCCAGGCGTCCGGACCCCCGAATTCTACCGGGATCCCACCTTTCAGACCCTCCTCTCCGAACTTATCGTACGTCGCCTTCTTTCTCGCTACTCAGAGATGAGACAGGATCAGTACAGGAGCGGACGGGGGCGGTGGGGGGGGGGGGGTGTAGGACAAATCACTACCAAAATCTGTTCCCCAATCCACTTCTCACAGCTGGAGGTTTGTTACACTTGTATCCAGTCTATACAATCTAATCACGTTGCCGTCCGGTCCTGACAGTTCGTGACAATGTATCAGCGCAGGTAATGTGTATCTCACTGTGACAAACCCTCAGCTGTGAGAAGGATCAGGCTGCACTGGATTACTCACGGTCGCTGAGCACATCGTAGGCCTCGGCGATCTGCCGGAATCGGTGCGGGGCGGACGGATCCTTATTTTTCAGCGGATGATACTTCAGTGCCAGCTTCCGGTACCTGAACCCCCCGACCCAAAAAAAAAATGATATGAGACGAAATATATCCAAAATATTAAGATATAACTATTATTGGATATTAAAACTGGATCAAAGGAAGGGCTAATACAGAAAGGAAAAAAAACAAAAAGTGACATGCAGCAGAAAGTGGAGAAAGGGGGTATCCTGTGATGGTCCGCACCCCCAACGGAGCTCAGATTGGTGCCCCTGTTCCTCGACAGCTCTCCCTAGGGGTCCTGTTGGTCCATCTAAGGCCATGTGTGCACTAGAAAGTGCCTTTTTCTTAAGGAAAATCCGGACTCTCTTAAAGAATCCCACACCCGCGGTAATAAGCTGCAGCTAAATCAGCATGCGTTTTTACCGCGGTTTGCCGCAGATTTACCGCGGATTTATCACGGATTTTCCGCAAGTTGGTTCCTGCGGATTTTTACCATTATCTATGGCTAAAACCGCAGGTACCTGCGGAAAAGAAGTGACATGCTCATTAATTCCACAGTGGAAAATGCACAGGTATAAAAAAAAACGCAGTGTGCGCACAGCATTTTATTAAACCCATAGGATTTGCTGGGGAATGACTGCAGCAATGTTAGGACTCCTTCACATGTTCGTGAAAATCACGCACGTTTTTCACGGACGTGTCAGAGGTGCGTTTTGCCCTCCGTGAGCTCTGTTTATGGCACTATGTGTGTTCTCCGTGTGTTATCCGTGATAACACACGGAGAACAGGAACTTTCTACTCACCTGTCCCTGACGTCGCTGTCCGTGGTGCTGATCTTCGGTCTCCGGTCCTGCCGACTCCCCGCTGCTGCTGCTTCCGGCCGCAGTGAAGTGAATATGCAATGAGCATAATGAGCGGCGGTCGGCAGCAAGTGACAGCAGCGGCAGAGACTGCAGGGCTGGAGAAGGGGAGTAATGTTTTTTTTATTATTTTCTCAGACACGTGTGTTTTCTCCGGCGCGTGTCACACGGAACAAATCGGAGTGGTCCGTTTGCGTTCCATGTGACACCCGTGATGCCGGAGAAAAACGGACATGTTGACGTGTGGAGCACACGGACACACGTATGCTCCACACGTACACACGGTCCATGGCAGAACACGCACCCATTGATTTAAATGGGTCTACGTGTGCCCGTGTCTCTGGTACGTGAGGAAAAGGACCAAAACGTACCGGAGGCATGGACGAGGCCTTAGACACAGTTTCTGCAGCAAATCCGCCGCAAAATCCGCAGTGTGCGCACAGGGCATAGGAAAAGGGGGCTAAAATAGAGAAAAAAGTGCATGTGCAAAAACTGCCACCCTAATATGTGCAAAAATATAAAAATGATACCTGGGAGGGATAATGCACTCTGCACTCATTAATGCGGTCATGTAGCACAGTGCAGCGATTTTTTGTCCCTTCGAGCAGCACAAATGGTATCTGGGTCACATACTGATGATAGGACACAATGACAGGTAAAGAATACGTTCCACACAATTATAAAGGCTCCGATCAATATTAACATATGCTCCTAGCATACAATACCGCACTTATTAGCACATGGTAATCCTGCTATATATACACACCTGGTATCAGAATAGACACTTATTTTACATGTGTAAGCAGTAAACACTAAGCAGTTCTTACACATGTAAAATACCGTAAGTGTCTCTTCTGGTCCAGTATTCGGCTCCATTATGTGTCATATTTGCATTTACTGGTCGGGATTAGCATGTAATACTGGATTATTGGGAATACTACCGCTGCCTGTAATCTCTCAGCAGTGTAATGTGTAGTGTTGAGTGCTGCTAACACATGTAAATTAAATGCTTCAGGTGGTGTAACTTTCGGCACCATTATGTGCTAGATGTGTGTATAGGTTTCGGGTTTACTATGTGCTCATAAGTGCGGTATTGTTTTGTATTATCATATGCTAGGAGCACATGTGCATGGCCGGCTGCTCACAGGTCATGTTGACACCACAGTAATACAGAATATTGGTCGGAGCATTTATAATTGTGTGGAACTGATTTATTAGGAGCGATACTGTCATTGCTGTCTCCAGCTACCCTTTGTGCTGCTCTGAAGGGGCCAAAAAATGTTGCTATGTGCTACATGACTGCATTAGTGAGCGAGTATATAATCCCCTTCATGCGCATGCTGCGTTTTTTGCCGCATTTTTGTCTCGTTTTTTGGTGCAGCTTTGTTTGTGTGGCGCCCCTGCAGCTTCAGGCGCCACAGGGTACTGCACCTCAACTGGGGTGCAGTATTCATCTCGGATACGGAGGAGGTCATCACTGGTAACCACCAACACACTCATCCAACACATAACGCGGGAGCTCTTTCACTGGACCGGGCCAGGGTAGGTGCCGGCGGTGGCCATCATGAAGTATGGCACCTCTTGACCACTAGTTCAGCGGGGGGAGGCGGGGCACCTGCAGGGGAAGTGAGGAGCCATCTCACACACAAGTTAGTTAGCACCAGGCGGGGTCCGCGCCAGGACTCAGGAACAGACGTTAGCAAGAAGACAGAGATTAGAAAGGGGCCCGTGGTCCGGAGCTGGAGGCCCGACCTGGTCCGTAGGAAGAAGGAGGATCCCAGGGTTTGTGGGGAGTGCGGAAGGCACCTGTGACCCGTTCCACGGCCCAGGAGCTGGGGTGGAGGGAAGACCACAAGAAAGGAGACATAGAAGGAACCACCGGCCTCGACCTCTGAAGTATCCGGGATCGGCTGAAGCCCATCACAGCGGGACTCGGCACTCCAAGGGTAGAGTGACTTCAGTGAGTAAAGAACTTGAACTGCACTCTCCATGTCGTCCCATCATTGCCGGCGCTTTCACCATCACACCCCTGTGACTACTACCGCTACCGTCCTCCCTGGGGCCTAGCTCTACCTGTGGAGAGCTGCAACACCCGAGCAGCATCACCAATCCACCCCAGAAGAGAGAGACTTCCCGCAGCGGCGGCTAATAACTGGCCGTGCACCACAGGTGGCGTCACGAATACAAACTCCACATCCCCATTCCCCCATCTTTATTGACACCGCCGGGGTCACGGAACCGGGCCTGGCCATCACAGCATCCCAGAAGCAGAACCGCGGCCCGGTAACGGGTAACCCTGTGGGCGCGTCATTTACAGTAAATTCTGACTATTCACTTCCCAGCAAAGTCTATGAGAATTAAAATACATACAGTAAAATAAAATAAATAAATAAATAATTGAAAAAGAAACACAGCTGGGGCTGGTATTCTCAGACTGGGGAGGCCTATGGTTATTAGGCTCTCCCCAGCCTAAAAATATCAGCCAGTAGCTGCCCAGAATTGCCAAATCCATTAGGTGAGACAGTCCCAGGACTTTGCCATCGCACCAGGGCATTTGGGAAGAGCTGGGTAATCGGGGTAAAAAAGGAGTTAATGGAAGCCAATAGCTGCCCCTAAGTCCTAGATTAGTGATGGCAGGCGTCTGAGACACCCCCATCACTAATCTGTAAGTGAAAGTAAATAAACAAATATCCAAAAAATCCTTTACTTGAAATAAAAGACAAAAATACCCTATTTCCTCACTTTATTAACCCCCCCATACACCCCTCCAGGTCCAACATAATCCACACGAGGTCCCACGATGCTTCCAGCACTGCTACATCTGACGCTCACAGCGAGCTCCATAGAAAAAGACTGCCCAATGTGAGGTTCAGGTCACAACTGAAGTGAGTCGCACAATCAGCGGTGACGTCACTCAAGTGAGTCCTCCACCTGCGGCTCACTTGGCCTGATTTGCGGTCACAGGTGGAGGACTCGAGCTTTGACCACAAATCACCCGAGTGATATCCATGCTGATCGTGTGTCTCACTTCAGTCACTCGGGTGATTTGCTGTCACGGGTGGAGAACTGCAGCTGTGGCCGTGGGTAACCTGAGTGGCTCACTTCCGTTGCAGCTTGGAGCTCACAGGGATGTCACGTTCTATGAGCTCGCTGTGAGTGTCACATGTAGCAGAGCTGCAAGCGTCGTGGGACCTCGTGTGGATTACGTCGAACCTGGAAGGGTGTTTGGTGGTTAATAAAGTGGTGAAAGAGGGTGGCCTTTTGTATTTTATTCCAAATAAAGGATTTTTAGGGTGTTTGTGTTTATTTACTTTCACGTGCAGATTAGTAATGGGGGGTCTCATAGACGCCTGCCATCACTAAGCTAGGATTTAGTGGCAGCTATGGGCTGCTATTATCTCCTTATTACCCTCATTGCCACCGCACCAGGGCAATGGGAAGAGCTGTATCCAGCGCCAGAATTGGCGCATCTTATGGATGTGCTACTTCTGGGGCGGCTGTGGGCTGCTATTGTTAGGTTGGAAAGGGCCAAATAAAGATGTCCCTTCCCACTCTAATAATATTAGCCCCAGTTTTCTGCTAAACCTTGGAGGGTTTTAAAAAAATAAAAAATAAATAAATAAAATGACTTCATAATAAAAAAAAAAGCAGCACAGGATTTCCTCTATTTTTCATAACTTGCCATGGTACAGCAGACAGCTGAGGGTTGCAGCCTGCAAATGCTGCTGTTCCTGTGCTGGATATGAAAAACGGGGGTGACCCCAAGTCATTTGTTTACCAAAATTAAAAAAAAAAAAAACTTCTTTCTGTATTAGTGCTTCCTGGCATTGATCCAGTTTTAATTAACATCCATTAAAAGTTATATTTTATTATTTTGGATATATTTTGGTGAATCCTGGTTGTCATTAATATATTACGACATATCGTTTAATACAGTGATTGTTTATCTGGAAACTGTCAGCAAGCAGCTGCTGACGGATCTCGCCCCTGCCAGCAGGGCTGTGGAGTCGGTGTCCAAAATGGAATTAAAATACTCCGACTCTTAAAATATATAATAAATCGGGGACAGCGGTTCAGCGCAGTAGGTGATTAATGTATTTTCATAAGAATGTTCCTGATCTGAAGATCTCAGCTTTTAGTTGAGATGAATCTGTGCTGCACTTCATGTACACGCTCGGTAGTGACACTCCGTCCTCTACAGATAAGGGTAAAAACAGAGACACAAAGAAGCCTGCAATCATCTCAGAACTGCTGGAGACTCTGGAGTGGCCAGGAAAGTAGGATTAAGGTAAGGACTTCCTAAAACAAGTCTAAACTATTAATAAACAGCAGAATGATCCTTTAGAATTAGATCATCTTGTTGAAGCTGCTTCACATCTCTCCTATTTATCACATGCGCTGTAATCATCTGCAAAAGGGACCTGATGGAACTCTGGCAAAGTGAGGAAATAGGTTATTGCTGCCAGAACCCCTAAAATGGATTCTGAAATTGGTTATTGCTGCCAGAACACCTAATATTAATTCAGAAATTGGTTATTGCTGCCAGAACCCCTAAAATGGATTCTGAAATTGGTTATTGCTGCCAAAACCCCTAATATTAATTCTGAAATTGGTTATTGCTGCCAGAACACCTAAAATTGATTCTGAAATTGTTTTTTCTTTTTTACTTAATCGTATGAACATATACTTTACAATCATATAAAAATAAACACCAGACACTAGACAATGATTGAAAAATATCAAAAGGATAAAAATCAAAGTCAAATATCAAGATTTTCTATGTATGCTGTAGCATTATCATTTACGGTATAGAAATCATTCTTGTCACCATGGTAGGATTGGTTATTGCTGCCAGAACACCTAAAATTGATTCCATCTTGAAGAGACGTGCTGGAAAAGGGGCAATTGTCGATCAAGCCACTCGGTTGGGCAGCACTTATTTAATGATTGAGCGATTGCTTGAGCTGAACCCTTTCTTGTAGACATGGCCAACACTCAGGTAACACTAAGTGAAGGTCAATGGACACAGGTGGCTAAATTGAAGAAATTGTTGCATCAACCATTTACAATGACTAAAAAATTACAAGCTGAGGATTTAACTCATGGCATTTTAATAAAGAAGTGGAAGAACTTGCTATTTTAGGAGGTTTAATTGCAGATGGCATTGCTCCTTCAATGAAACTGAGAGACACTGCTATTAGAAAATACAATTCTTCTGGCAGCTGTGTATGTGGAGCCAAGTCATTGTATACTGCTTGATGATCAACAGATTCCTAAAGGAAAAGAAGCTCTGACTGAGGTAGCAGTTAGGATGAGTGGCTACAGGACTGCTAGGCACAAGAGGACTTGGATCCTGCCAGTCCTACTACTGCTGTATCTTCAGCCTCACCAGATGAGTTGTCATCCAGTGCTACTGCTGCCATATCTTCAGCCTCATCAGATGAGGAATTGTCATACAGTGCTACTGCTTCCATATCTTCCTCATCAGATGAGGACTTGGATCCTGACAATGCTACTGCTGCCATGTCTGCAGCCTCATCACATGAGGACTTGTGTCACTTAGTGCTACTGCTGCCTTATCTTCAGCCTCATCAGATGAATTGTCTTCCAGTGCTACTGCTGCCATATCTTCAGCCTCATCAGATGGGGAGTTTCATTTTGAAAAATATGGAAAAAGATTCCACTCCCATAGCATACAGATTGACCAAATTTCAGAAAAATTTTCTACTTGCTCTCAAAGAAGTAGAAGGGTGTGCATGATGCAATTACCCATATGGTCACCGCTTCTAAATTTCCAATAAATATATTTTGTTCTATCTAAAAAGATGATTATTGCATCATAAAAATGATTAAAAGTCGGATGTCAGCATTGTACAACAGTAAATGTATCACAGACATGAGTCCTGTATGAGAGATTTGGCGTTGAGATCAGGGAAATTGAGGAGTCGGAGGTTTGGGTTACCGTCTCTACAGCCCTGTCTGCCAGGCTGTATAAGGCGCAGTGCGCTCTACAGGGTTGAGGTCTGATGTCATAAAGATCGCAACGCTGCAAAAAATTAATGGAAATGACTGAACCACGACAGTCACCCAAAAATGCAAACTTTCAAACTTTGTACCCGACCGCCATCTTGGTACTCCTGTGAACCCACGAATTCTCCCAAGAAATGAAAAAATTAAGTGTGAATTAAAGGGAACCTGTCACCACTTTTTCGGCCTATAAGCTGCGGCCACCACCACCGGGCTCTTATATACAGCATTCTAACATGCTGTATATAAGAGCCCAGGCCGGGGGTATAACATAAAAACACTTTATAATACTTACCTAACGGTCGCGCGGTGGGCCTAATGGGCGTCTCCGTTGTCCGGTTCCCGGCGCCGCATCTTTTGGCCTTCTTTGATCTCCTTTTCTAGCCACGGTGCATGACGGGTCCGACGTCATCCACACTTGCCGTCATTCAGGTCCTGAGCAGGGCAGATCAAAGTATTGTAGTGCACCTGCGCAGGACCGGCGAGTGTGTATGACGTAGCCGCGTCATGCACCAAGGCTTGAGAAAGAGGACGAAGATGGCCGAAAGAGGAGGCGCCGGCACCGGAGACACCCATATGACCCAACTCCACCGCAGCGACCATTAGCTAAGTATTATAAAGTGTTTTTTACGTTATACTTACGGCCTGGGCTCTTATATACAGCATGTTAGAATGCTGTCTATAAGAGCCCGTTGGTGGTGGCCGCAGCTTATAGGCCAAAAAAGTGGTGACAGGTTCCCTTTAAAGAAAAAAACAGTGTTAAAAAATATTTTTTTAAAATAAGAATCAACCTAAAAATTCAAATTAAGTCTAACTTAAATAATTAACAAACAATAGAAAAAAGTTTTAAAAATTACTTTTTAAAAAAGCAACCTAAAAATTCAAATAAAGTGTAAAGTAAATAAATAAAAAATAATAAAAACGTTTTAGAAATTATTTAAAAAAAAAATCAACCTAAAAATTCAAATTAAGTGTAAATTAAATAAATAAAAGTTTTAAAAAATTTTAAAAAATAAACCTAAAAATTAAAATTGTGTAAATAAAATAGAAAAATAAAAGTTTTAAAAATTATTTGTAAAAAATCAGCCTCAAAAATTCAAACTAAATGTAAATTAAATAAAAAAAAAAAAATAATAATATTTAAAAAATATCAACCTGAAAATTCAAATTTAAGTGTAAATTAAATAAAAAACTGTTAATATTATTTTTTAAAAAATCAACCTAAATATTCAATTAAATGTAAATTAAATAATAAAAAGTTTTAAAAATTATTTTACAAAATTAACCTGAATATTCAAATTAAGTGTAAATTAAATAATAAAAAAAGGTTTTAAAAATGATTTAAAAAAATTAACCTGAAAATTCAACTTAAATGTAAATTAAATAAAAAAACGTTTTAAAAATTATTTTAAAAAAAATCAGCCTGAAAATTCAACTTAAGTGTAAATTAAATAAAAAAATTAAAAAAACTCTTATTATTTTTTAAAACATCAACCTAAATATTCAAATTAAATGGAAATTAAATAAAAAGTTTTAAAAATTATTAAAAAAATCAACCTGAAAATTCTAATTAAGTGTAAGTTAAATAATAAAAAAGTTTTAAAAATTATTTTACAAAATTAACCTGAAAATTCAATTTAAGTGTAAATTAAATTAAAAAAAGTTCTAAAAATTATTTAAAAAAAATCAACCTTAAAATTCAACTTAATTGTATACTAAATAATAAAAACAGTTTTAAAAATTATTTAAAATAAATCAGCCTGAAAATTCAAAGTGTATATTAAATAATAAAAAAAATGTTTTAAAAATGATTTTAAAAAATCAACCTAAAAATTCAATTTAAGTGTAAAATAAAATAAAAAAAAGTTTAAAAATTATTTTATAAAAATCAACCAACAACCAAATGTTGGCCTTTGCAGATGATATATTCCTATTTATAGCCAACCCTGCTCAAGCAATCACGGCAATAATGAATACACTAAACAGATTTGGGGAAATCTCAGGCTTTAAAGTTAACTACAACAAATCGGAGGCATTGGCGATATTTAGAACTGGTAAAATTAATGATGCCTTATTTCCATTTCAATGGTGTTCGGAGTCTACCTGGGCTTCCAACTTCCAGCCAACCCGTCACTGATGTATAAATTAAACTATAGGCCTTGTATAGCCTCCTTGCTTCAGCTCCTGCAGTCATGGGACAGATTTAAACTATCTTTCTCGGGCCGTTGTCATCTAATAAAGATGATAGCGTTTCCTCAATTGATGTATCGCTTCCAATCTCTTCCATTGCTGCTAACCAACTGATATAAAGATGCTAAATACGGGTTTCTGGAAATTCCTCTGGGGACGTGTACGGTGTTCCAGGATGAGCCTCTCTAAACTTACCCTTCCCAAAAAGGATGGGAGAATTAACCTTCCAGATATTGGTAGATATAATCTTGCAGCAAACTTCAGATATGTCTTGGATTGGGTGCGAGGCTCCTGCCATTTTGCCAATGTCCAACTGGAAGGACAGTTATACCCACACTTATCTTTGATGACCTTGTTACACCTGAGAGGAGATGAGCTTCTAGGCGACATCACAGAGCATCCCACACTTTGGGCTACAATAAAAACATGGAGGAGGGTAAGAAAGATTTGCGGTGCTAGGTGCTATGTAACACCATTCCAGACATTTAGGGGAACCCACACTTTCTAGAGGGCAGGCCCACAGTGGAGTATGAGATTCTGGCCACGCAAAAATGTCAGATGGCGGTGGATATGCTGGATTCCGGCTTTTCTTTACTAACTTTTGAGGAACCGAGACGCCGCTTTCCAGCATTCACGCACAAACCTTTCTTATTCCTTCAAGCTCGTAGCTTGGCACTAAAAAATATTGCTCAAGGAGCAGGAGTAGGGCCAAGTAGAAAATTGGACACTTTTATCCGTAACGCTAGGACGCAGGCCACCTCCACTAGCCAGATATACTCGTTGCTACGTCCTCACTGGAACTGGGAGAAGGAGAAGGCGAGCCTGGCGAAATGGAAAACAGAGTTCCCGGAATATGAGATAGCAGATATACTGGGAGCTACCCTGTCTCTAGTAAAATTAGTGCCATATGCTAGTTACACAGACATGGCTTTGCGGGTCTTTCATAGGGCGTACATATCACCTCTGGTTCGGTCCAGGATGTCATCTACAATATACTAAGTGCGCTAAGTGTGGTCTGGAAAAAGCTACAGTATACCATCAGTTTTGGGAATGCACACAAATTTTGGAACTGTGGAAACAAGTACATCTGAGAATTCAAAGCACATATGTGGCGCCCTGGACAAGCCAGGTCGTCACAGGTACTACACCAACACACCCCACACCCCGGCTAGGCACACCGAAGCCAAACACAAAATCCTTGTTGCCTCCCTCCAGGGGCTGATGTCCACACCAGGTGGGGTGGAGCCAGGCGGTTGGCCCCGCCCACCGAGGAGTTCACAGTCCTGGAGGCGGGAAAAGAGTTCAGTTTTAGGAAGTGAAGTGGTAGGAGAGGAGACTGAAGGCGTCTGGGTGTGTGGCCCGGACGGAACAGCAAGGTTGGCAGACGGTGGTGACCGTCTGCAGGAGGGGCCGATTGGAGCGAACCGTAAGGACCGTGGACGGGCGGTGGCCCGCCGGTACCGGGTCGGAGAGCAAAGAGAAGCCAGCACCATCCAGCAGGGCTTACGGACCCCGACCAGGCTAGGAGTCGCCGTAAAATTGGTCAAATCCGTTAGCGTAGGGAACCTCCGGGGTTTCCCAGCAGTCAAGACCCGATTGAAGGCAACAACTCACACCGTAACGGGAAACACAGTCACCGCCAAGGCTACAGTTCCCAGGGCCAGAGCCTGCGGGCAAAAGGGGCTCCTTCTGCACCCATCCAAGCTGGGGAGCGGGTTACTGGTGGGAAGCCATTGGAACCGTACACACAACACAGGTGCAGGGAAAGGCAGTCACCATCAACCTGCCGGGAGAACAACCGCAGCCGTCTGTGGGACCCGTCCATCCAGCCGTTTGTTTGACCAGAGACTCCGTGTGAATTACTGGCTGAGTGAGTACCACAGCACTGCCCCCGCGACCCTGCACCTCACCAGGCCCCGTAACCCGCCTGCCAACCATCCCTACCCCATCACCGGGCCCCGGGACAACCAACCCCCCTACCCACGGAGGGGAGAACCAACATCCAAGCTGCTCCCTGTCACCGCTCCCGGGATCCCCGTCCAGAGCAGCGGTGGTGTCAACAACTTCACCACAACCATGGGTGGCGTCACGGACAATATCCCTAAACCAAACCACCCCTTTCACTCACGGGCGAGGAGCGCCGCTCGAGTCCCCGGGATCCGGCCCACCGCTCGAGACACCACCGAGCAGCAGCAGCAGCCGGACCCGACCAGTGGGTGAGCGCAGCGTCCCCTCCTCCGCCCGCGACAACTACCCCTCAATGGACCACCTTTAATATCCCAGGGGGACTCAGCAAAGCATCCCCAGGGGAACAAAGGCGGCACTTTCTATTTGGGCAGCGGCCACTAGGAAAAGCATTTTACACCAAAGGATAAACCCGAATCCCCCAACTATGGCATTGGTTGACACAAAAATCAAATTTCTGTTTAAAATGGAGAGATTGGAGACGCTGACAAACAAGGAAAAATTGACCAGTCATTTTTTTGAAACATGGAGTCCGTACATCCAGACACTCCCCATAGACACTAAAAATAGTCTTAAGCCCACTTTACACGTTGCAATTAGTTGTACAATCGCATTTGCGATGTGACACGCCCAGGTTGCATACGGGATCTATGAGATTTCACGTTGGTCGTTCATTTGCTGTCACACGAGCGTTAGTAGTCTATGTTAAATTGGTCAATTTTGTGTGCGATCCTTTAGATCATGTGTTCTGTGACGTATGCATTGAGCACCTTTTTTTTTTTTTTTATTTATTGACTTGCCAAGCGTGTGTAATGTGTAGGGATGCGTTTTTACTATGTCATCTGCCATTCAGCTCTGCTACATGGCCGCTGACAGCAGACACAGACAGCCATGTAGCAGAGCTGAATGGCAGATGACAGCAGACACAGACAGAGCCGCACTGTCAGAATGAACTCGGGTGAACTTCACCCGACTTCATTGTCATGCTGCGGCTCTGTCTGTGTCGCTCCCTGATTAGCGGTCACCAGTGAAGGACTCACCGGTGACCGCTAATCTCCTGAGTAACTGAAGTTAGCAGCCCTCTCTCATACTCACCAATCCCCGATCCCCGGCGCTGCACGGCTTTCTTACTGCTCCGGCGGCTTTTACTGTTTTGAAAAAGCCGGCCGCCCATTAAACAATTTCGTATTCCCTGCTTTCCCCGCCCACCAGCGCCTATGATTGGTTACAGTGAGACACGCCCCCACTCTGAGTGACAGGTGTCACACTGCACCCAATCACAGCAGCCGGTGGGCGTGTCTATACTGTGTAGTGAAATAAATAATTAAATAATTTAAAAAAACGGCGTGCGGTTCCCCCCATTTTTAAAACCAGCCAGATAAAGCCATACGGCTGAAGGCTGGTATTCTCAGGATGGGGAGCTCCACGTTATGGGGAGCCCCCCACCCTAACAATATCAGCCAACAGCCGCCCAGAATTGCCGCATACATTATATGCGACAGTTCTGGGACTGTACCCGGCTCTTCCCGATTTGCCCTGGTGCGTTGGCAAATCGGGGTAATAAGGAGTTATTGGCAGCCCATAGCTGCCAATAAGTCCTAGGTTAATCATGTCAGGCGTCTATGAGACACCCTCCATGATTAATCTGTAAGTTACAGTAAATAAACACACACACCAGAAAAAATCCTTTATTAGAAATAAAAACACACACATATACCCTGGTTCACCACTTTAATCTGCCCCAAAAAGCCCTCCTTGTCCGGCGTAATCCAGGATGATGCAGCGTCGCTTCCACCGCAGCTGCATGGAGGTGACCGGAGCCGCAGCAGACACAGCTGCTCCGGTCACCTCCACACAGCAAATGAACACAGCCGCGCGATCAGCTGCTGTCACTGAGGTTACCCGCGGCCACCGCTGCATCCACCGGTGGCCGCGGGTAACCTCAGTGACAGCAGCTGATCGCGCGGCTGTGTTCATTTGCTGTGTGGAGGTGACAGGAGCGGCTGTGTCTGCTGCGGCTCCGGTCACCTCCATGCAGCTGCGGTGGAAGCGACGCTGCATCATCCTGGATTACGCCGGACAAGGAGGGCTTTTTGGGGCAGATTAAAGTGGTGAACCAGGGTATATGTGTGTGTTTTTATTTCTAATAAAGGATTTTTTCATGTGTGTGTGTTTATTTACTGTAACTTACAGATTAATCATGGAGGGTGTCTCATAGACGCCTGACATGATTAATCTAGGACTTATTGGCAGCTATGGGCTGCCAATAACTCCTTATTACCCCGATTTGCCAACGCACCAGGGCAAATCGGGAAGAGCCGGGTACAGTCCCAGAACTGTCGCATATAATGTATGCGGCAATTCTGGGCGGCTGTTGGCTGATATTGTTAGGCTGGGGGGCTCCCCATAACGTGGAGCTCCCCATCCTGAGAATACCAGCCTTCAGCCGTATGGCTTTATCTGGCTGGTTTTAAAAATGGGGGGAACCGCACGCCGTTTTTTTTAATTATTTAATTATTTATTTCACTACACAGTATAGACACGCCCACCGGCTGCTGTGATTGGGTGCAGTGTGACACCTGTCACTCAGAGTGGGGGCGTGTCTCACTGTAACCAATCATAGGCGTTGGTGGGCGGGGAAAGCAGGGAATACGAAATTGTTTAATGGGCGGCCGGCTTTTTCAAAACAGTAAAAGCCGCCGGAGCAGTGTGAATGCCGTGCAGCGCCGGGGATCGGGGAACGGTGAGTATGAGAGAGAGGGGGAAAACTGACCGACAGACAGTGAGGGACAGAGATAGTGACGGACTGACAGAGATTAGTGAATGACAGACATTGTGAGGCGCTTCAGAACGCAGCTTTTCAGCTCCGCTCTGAAGCAGACCTTTTTTAAGCTGCGGTGCAGAGCGCACACCTGCGCACATAGCATCAGACAACAAAATCGTATGAGGGATGTCACACGTTACAATTCACTAGGTTCGTGCAACAAAACGCTCAATTCTAGAGAATGATACGATGTGTTTGCGATCAACGGTTTTGCGTTCAATCCTGATCGCACGTAGCTGTCACACGCAGATACCTCACAAACGATGCCGGATGTGCGTCACTTACAACTTGACCCCAACGACGGATTGTGAGATATATTGAAGCGTGTGTAGCGGGCTTTAGATCACAATTTGAAAATACCTCATGGTACCTGCGGGAGGTCATTGGAGGGCACAACCCAATACCATAAAGATCTAGGTTTGGAGAGAGGACATGCAGAGGTGGGGGGAGGGGGGGTGGGATTCGAGGAGATACATTATCTGTAATTTTGTAGCTTAACATAATCATAATGTATTGTACTATATGATTATTGATTATATGTTTTTGTTATTAAAATCTAATAAAAAGAAGGTTAAAAAAAAAATCAACCAGAAAATTCAAAATAAGTGTAAATACATAAAAATAGAAAAAAAGTTTTAAAAATTATTAAAAAATTAAAATCAACTTGAAAATTCAAATCAGCCCCTATTACTATTATTATATAAATATAAAGTTATAAAAAAATAATATGACATTCATATAAAGAAAAAGAAATAAAAAAACCCCTTCAGAATGGTCATATTTTGCTCTCTGCACAGACAAACAAAAAAGTAATACAAAAAAACTACAACACCCAGAATTCCCAGATAGCCACAAACAGCCCGGGCATGCTGGGAGTTGTAGTTTTGCCACAGCTTGAATAATGGACTCTCCCATAATAAAGCACAATAGCAGATAATAAACGCTCACGCTTTTTTGACGTCCGCATCCCCGGCGCTGCGGGTTATCTCCAGCACCGAGTAATAATCCTGCCCCATGACGGTCCCGGCAGCTCTGCCTTCAGTTACTAAGGACGCCCGGCCGCGGTGCAGTCTGGGAGAGAAACACCACGGTTACCATGGTGACTGTCCCGTCGTACCTCCTCATTTGCAGTTCCAGCCTCTACCTGAAGATGGCAGCAGCATGAAAACGTTGCTCTGTGCCCTTCTGACGGGGCGTAACATGGGGATTCTGGGAAATGTAGTCTGTAGCTGTTTAATGTCCTTTAGCTTGTATTAGGAGCTGACTACAACTCCCGTCAGACTTTGCGCGCTGAATGAAGGTACAGGAGATCCTAATGTGATCCGGTGCTGCTGATACTCCCTGTTTCCCCGGGATCACGGTATGAGCGGGGTTATGATGGCTGCTGGCTGTAGATATAGATATTATGGCTGCAGAGGGCAGGAATTATCCAAAATGTGCTCATTTATCTTTTGTATTAGTGAGAATGACCAATCAGGGGGCGCAGTTTGTGCAGACAAGGGGTAACTGACACTCAGAGTAGCCAATGGCTGTGAGGGACTCCTGACATTATGTGCTGTGATTGGCTAATCATGCTATAATGGGCGTGGCCACCTCAGGTCATTCTCACTCTAATTACATTACTTTTTATAATGGATATATGGGATAAAAATAGAGATATAATGAATCTGCCACCAGAAATATAAATGTCTCGCTTTACTTTAGACGACAAAGTTAACTTTTATTGGTTTTAGAGATGCCCTCGAAATGAGAAAATTTTTCCATTCTTATCCCGCAGTCGATTTTGACTGATGAAGATGGAGATCCCCTTCATGGATCACGTCCGACATTCTCTGATGATCGACAGGAACAAGGATGTGATTATAGACAAGCTGCTGAATCTGACCCTGGAGATCATCTGTCTGCTGACCGGAGAGGTGCGACACATCCGATTGGGTTTGAGTATTACATTATTTTTGCACTTTGCACCCTCAAAGAGCCAATCAGGAGCCAGAGCAATAAGCCCCTCCTCCCTGACTCATGTGTCATGGGATTTCTGCCATACATTTCAACACTAAAATACTAATTTCCCCTGTAACTGGGGCTGGTATATTAGCCCGGGTTACGGTGGAAATTCCCCCTCCCAGCTTCACAGCAAAGCTGCTGTCTGGGGGTCTCTAGGACCCTGCAGTTTTTGCTCCTTTCCTACATTCCGCGATCACATGATCACTGGCTCCAGAGGAGGAGGCACTGTCAGCAGGCTTTTATTATTATTAACCCTTTGCTTGCCGTTGATGGATCTGATTAAGATTAATCTCATCGTCATAACTAAACATTAATACAATTTCTTTATTTTTAAGGATTATATCGTTATGAGAAAATCAGGGGAGCCCCGCGCCGCGGAGAAGAAGGGGCGTCGTGTGTCAGATACATGTATCGAGGCTCAGAGTCTAATAACGGTGGGATCCCCTGTCTCTCCTGTGACAGCGGAGAATCCTGCCCGGAGGATCCCAGCACCTGCCAAGGAGCCTTACACTGAAAACGTGTGTCCCCTTGTATTATATACCAGATAATTTTCAGTCATAGGGGCGGAGCTGTTGCTGGAATCAGTCACTGTCACTCAAGTTCAATCATTTGTCTTTTTTGGACTTAGTCAAGCCCCCAGCATTGTAACTGATTACACCACAGGTCCTTCACCGCTATTATTCCAATGGTTGTAGCTAAATCCCAGTGGCTAGAAGGACCTTGGGTGTGACCGGCTTGGTTGGTGGGCATGGAGCGGTTTCCTCCCGTCCACTACAATCATACAAGGGAGGCTTCACCCCCCTGAACACTCCCCCACTTGGGGGTTTTACCCCCAAACCCCCACTTCTATTATAATCAACTCCATACCCACGTGGACTTAAACAAATTATGTTGCTTCCTGGTATCAGCTATGTTGGCGGAGGCCCCGCCCCTTCTAATCACATGGGTATGACGTCAGCAGAGGTCCCTCCGCAGCTCAACAATGGAAAAGTGATTGTGCAGGACCTGTGCTGATGTCACGATCATGTGATCTTCATGGGCGGAGCTCAGAAGAGAAGTGATAGTGAAGGACCTGTGATAATTAGCAGAAGAGAAGTGGTTCTGCAGGACCTGTGCTAATGTCACGATCATGTGACCTTAATAGGCAGAGCTCAGCAGAGAAGTGATAGTGAAGGACCTGTGATAATTAGTAGAAGAGATGTGGTTGTGCAGGACCTGTGCTGATATCACGATTATGTGGCCGTATTGGGCGCAGCTCAACAGAGAAGTGCTGGTGAAGGACCTGTGATAATTAGCAGAAGAAAAATGATTCTGCAGGACCTGTGCTGATGTCACGATCATGTGACCTTAATAGGCAGAGCTCAGCAGAGAAGTGATAGTGAAGGACCTGTGATAATTAGTAGAAGAGATGTGGTTGTGCAGGAACTGTGCTGATGTCACGGTCATGTGGCTGTAATGGGCGGAGCTCAGCAGAGAAGTGCTGGTGAAGGACCTGTAATATTTAGCAAAAGAGAAGTGGTTGTGCAGGACCTGTGCTGATGTCATGATCATGTAACCTTAATGAGCAGAGCTCAACAGAGAAGTGATAGTGAAGGACCTGTGATAATTAGTAGAAGAGATGTGGTTGTGCAGGACCTGTGCTGATATCACGATTATGTGGCCGTATTGGGCGCAGCTCAGCAGAGAAGTGCTGGTGAAGGACCTGTGATAATTAGCAGAAGAGAAGTGGTTGTGCAGGACCTGTGCTGATGTCACGGTCATGTGGCTGTAATGGGCGGAGCTCAGCAGAGAAGTGCTGGTGAAGGACCTGTGATAATTAGCAGAAGAGAAGTGGTTGTGCATGACCTGTGCTGATGTCATGATCATGTGGCTGTAATGGGCGGAGCTCAACAGAGAAGTGCTGGTAAAGGACCTGTGATAATTAGCAGAAGTAGTTGTGCAGGACCTGTGCTGATGTCATGATCATGTGGCTGTAATGGGCGGAGCTCAGCAGAGAAGTGCTGGTGAAGGACCTGTGATGTAATCAATTACAATGCTGGGGGCGTGGCTAAGCTAAACAAAGACTCATGCCTGAACTTGAGTGACAGTGACTGAACCCAGCAAAATCTCTGCCCCTATGACCGAAACCAAACTTTTTTTTTTAAGATTAATACATGGAATAAGTGAGGTCCGGGACTGATACCTATGTCCTGTCCTTTGCAGCTTCCCATAAAGTGTGAGGACGGCGCGGCCTCCGCATGGGACTGTTCAGCGGAGCAAGTGGACGCAGCGGTGGTCGGTGGTCTGGAGACGCGCTGCTCAGCCGGTAGGTCGTTTTTGTCTGTTTTGTGGAGGGTAATCTCTTAGCGTCTCTTAGCGTAAATTGGGGTCACCCAGACCAGACATGCGTGGGGGGGGAAGATTCTGCTATGTATGTAGTCACTATACTGCAGCCTGGAGGAATCCCCCTTTAACTCTTTCCTGCACCACAAATGTAGCACTGACTCTGGAGCCGCCCTGGCGTCAGCAGCTGCGGGTGACAGCGGTAACTTACCGGCTCTTTAACTTCTTCAATGCCGTGACAAATAGTACATTGTAAATAAATAAGGTAACTTTTTTTTTTTTGCCCTGAGAAGATTCTGCCCGAATTCAGAGAATTTTGGAGCCGAGCGGCCGCGTTCACCAGGACGGTGCAGACCCTAAGACAAATCATGTGTCAGGTGAGTGATCGGCTGTGACGTGTGGGATCAGCGGTGGCTACTGTTAAAGAGTAACCAGCATTATTTTTTTTGTCATAAATGAAAAGTACAGTGCCTTGCGAAAGTATTCAGCCCCTTTGAATTTTTCAACCTTTTCCCACATTTCAGGCTTCAAACATAAAGATAAAATGTTAATGTTCTGGAGAAGAATCAACAGCAAGTGACACAATTGTGAAGGTGAAGAAAATGTATTGCTTATTTATATTTTTATTTCGTGTTATACCATGCCTGATGAAGAGACCTGAGTAGTCTCGAAAGCTTGCAATTATTTCCATCTTTTCAGTTAGCCATTAAAAGGTATCAACCACTGAGGACTCTCAGTTCTTTTAAACAATTTTTTTTTGCTTATTTTAAACGTTTATAAAAAAACCCTGAAAATTGGGGGGTGCAATATTATTCATCCCCTGTAAGTTAATACTTTGTAGCGCCCCCTTTTGCTGCGATTACAGCTGCAGTCTCTTGGGGTCTGTGTCTATCAGTTTTGCACATGGAGAGGCTGAAATTCTCGCCCATTCTTCCTTTGTAAACAGCTGGAGCTGAGTGAGGTTGGATGGAGGAGTTTGTGAACAGCAGTTTTCAGCTCTTTCCACAGATTCTTGATTGGGTTCAGGTCTGGGCTGTGACTTGGCCATTCTAACACCTGGATACGGTTATTTGTGAACCATTCCATTGTAGATTTTGCTTTATGTTTGGGATCATTGTCTTGTTGGAAGACAAATCTCCGTCCCAGTCTCAGGTCTTTTGCAGACTCCAACAGGTTTTCTTCAAGAATGGTCCTGTATTTGGCTCCATCCATCTACCCATCAATTTTAACCATCTTCCCTGTCCCTGCTGAAGAAAAGCAGGCCCAAACCATGATGCTGCCTCCACCATGTTTGACAGTGGGCATGGTGTGTTCAGGGTGATGAGCTGTGTTGCTTTTACACCAAACATATCGTTTGGCATTGTGCCCAAATAGTTAGATTTTGGATTCATCTGACCAGAGCACCTTCCTCCACATGTTTGGTGTCTCCAGGTGGCTTGTGGCAAACTTTAAACAACACTTTTTATGGATATCTTTGATAAATTGCTTTCTTCTTGCCACTCTTCCATAAAGGCCAGATTTGTGCAGTGTACGACTGATTGTTGTGCTATGGACAGAGTCTCCCACCTCAGCTGTAGATCTCTGCAGATCATCCAGAGTGATCATGGGCCTCTTGGCTGCATCTCTGATCAGTCTTCTCCTTGTGTGAGATGATAGTTTGGATGGACGGCCGGGTCTTGGTAGATTTGCAGTGGTATGATTCTCCTTCCATTTCAATATGATCGCTTGCACAGTGCTTCTGTGCTTCTTGGGGTGTTTAAAGTTGTGGAAATCTTTTTGTAACCAAATCCAGCTTTAAACGTCTCCACAACAGTATCACGGACCTGCCTGTTGTGTTCCTTGGTCTTCATGATGCTCTCTGCGCTTTACACAGAACCCTGAGACTATCACAGAGCAGGGGCATTATACGGAGACTTGATTACACACAGGGGCTTATATTTATCATCATCAGTCATTTAGGACAACATTGCATCATTCAGAGATCCTCAATCAACTTCTGGAGGGAGTTTGCTGCACTGAAAGTAAAGGGGATGAATAATATTACACGCCACAATATTCAGTTTACTCTTTTTACAAAAGTTTAAAATAAGCAATAAATTCCGTTCATCTTCACAATTGTGTCACTTGTTGTTGATTCTTCACCAGAACATTAACATTTTTATCTTTATGTTTGAAGCCTGAAATGTGGGAAAAGGTTGAAAAATTCAAAGAAGCCGAATACTTTTGCAAGGCACTGTATATATGCAACAATGCTGTGGTATATACTGTGGCATTGCTGTATATAGCATATGTATAGCACTGGATACAGCATTAAGTCCCCTAAATAGTGCATGTTTGGTATCGCCGTAATCGTATGATGAGGAGAATCTTATTTTGTGGTCGTTTTTACCACAAAATGTGCACCATAAAAACAATATCCTCCAAATAAATCAGAATTGTGTTTTGTTTTTTTTTTGTTTTTTTTCTATATGCACAATTTTTCCCATTTTACAGTACACAATGTGTCAGAATGAATGGTGTCATTCAAAAGCACAACTCATCCCGCAAAAAAACAACCTCTTTTGTGGCTGTATTGATGGAAAAAGAAAAAAAAAGCTATGGCTCTTTGGAGAAGGGGAGAAAAAAAAGAAAAAAAAACTAAAATTGGCTGTGTCGTGAAGGGGTTAAATGTCGATCTCCAGGTTTCTAATGACTGTTTTATTTCATCAGCCGTACTTAGTACAGGAAGCCCCCCCAGAAAATGTTGGACCCCCCTGTGTTCCCAGGACTGCAGCACGCAGGAAAGCCAGGTACATGGGCCGCAGCCGACCGTCTGGGATCATTAATCTGGATCATCCGATAATCCGGCATCTGTCCAGTCTAGTTTACACCGTAATAGCCCCTTTATGAAAAACCCCTCTAAGGTGCTACAGCAGCGATATAATATATCTGTATAATGTGACTTTTTATATTTGGCAGGCCGAGCCGCCGGGGGATGGGAGGATTCCACAGTTCTGTAAGGACGAGGCCACCAGTCCTGATGACGTGGATTCAGGTAAGGCGATAACCGCTCTGACCTCATTACCTGGCGGAATCGTCTTCATCACATTAGTCACAGAGACACTGCAAGGGGAGAAGCCAGCTACTTCCACCTTTAACCCCTCCTGATATTTCTCGTACCCTTACATTGTCAAGGAAGGAATTTAGGTAAGACTGCTAATGGAGTCTTCGTTTGGGATATCCAGAGACGGTGCCGTATTAGCTGTATATCAGTGCCGATATTTCAATGTATCAGACAATGAATACATGAGACATGTTCTCCTTGAGCCAGCGTCATCAACTGACCCGTGTATTAGATAGATCCAATTATACAATTTGCATCTCTAACCTTGAAGCTAAACAGGGAGTACTTTCACTCCTTAATTTCTCCCAGCGCAGTTTGTTTATTGTACATTCTTTCTGTGTGAAAGCTACTGATAAGACTTAGCAGCTTCACATTCTGGCTTCATTATCTTTGGTTAACTTTTTCATGACTATACAACTTTGAACAGGGAGTATTATAGATCTGTGCAATTGCTACATAGACAGACAGATAATTATACAACTACATCTACATTTTGATTATTTACATACACAGATATTCTTATTACGTTTAAACAAACAAGCTATAGCTCAGGCGACCTCCACAACATCACACGTCGGGTGCGGGTCTAGGAGCCGGGTTATACAGCCGGAATCCGCTGCTAAGCTGCAATGGCAGCTGGGAGCCAACGAAAGGTCCCTGTCGCCTCCATCTTGGTATTACCGTCAAGCCAAGACACGTGTTGAATAATAGAAGACTAATTTTCACTATATACTGTATACAGTGGGTGAAACAAGTGTAGAAGAAGTCTTCAATTTTCTAAGTAAATATATTTATAAAGCTATTGGCATGAATTTCCTACCAGATGTCGGTAACAACCCATCCAATGCACACAGGCAACAAAATCAAACCATAAATTATATTATATGTGATAATGAGAAATGATGCAGGGAAAAAGTAATGAGCACGTTATTGAAGTGTATTTAATGCTTGCTACAAAATCTGTTGTTAGCGATGAAGCTTCCAGATGCCTCCTGGAGACACTAGTCGCCTGCATTGCTCAGGTGGATTTTGGCCCATTCTTCCACACACACACTCCTCACATCCTGTATGGAGACACTAGTCCCCTGCATTGCTCAGGTGGATTTGGCCCATTCTTCCGCACACACTCCTCACATCCTGTATGGAGACACTAGTTGCCTGCATTGCTCAGGTGGATTTTGGCCCATTCTTCCACACACGCTCCTCACATCCTGTATGGAGACACTAGTCGCCTGCATTGCTCAGGTGGATTTTGGCCCATTCTTCTGCACACACTCCTCACATCCTGTATGGAGACACTAGTCGCCTGCATTGCTCAGGTGGATTTTGGCCCATTCTTCCGCACACACTCCTCACATCCTGTATGGAGACATTAGTCTCCTGCATTGCTCAGGTGGATTTTGGTCCATTCTTCTGCACACACTCCTCACATCCTGTATGGAGACACTAGTCGCCTGCATTGCTCAGGTGGATTTTGGCCCATTCTTCCGCACACACTCCTCACATCCTGTATGGAGACACTAGTCGCCTGCATTGCTCAGGTGGATTTTGGTCCATTCTTCCGCACACACTCCTCACATCCTGTATGGAGGCACTAGTCGCCTGCATTGCTCAGGTGGATTTTGGCCCATTCTTCTGCACACACTCCTCACATCCTGTATGGAGACACTAGTCGCCTGCATTGCTCAGGTGGATTTTGGCCCATTCTTCCGCACACACTCCTCACATCCTGTATGGAGACATTAGTCTCCTGCATTGCTCAGGTGGATTTTGGTCCATTCTTCTGCACACACTCCTCACATCCTGTATGGAGACACTAGTCGCCTGCATTGCTCAGGTGGATTTTGGCCCATTCTTCCGCACACACTCCTCACATCCTGTATGGAGACACTAGTCGCCTGCATTGCTCAGGTGGATTTTGGTCCATTCTTCCGCACACACTCCTCACATCCTGTATGGAGGCACTAGTCACCTGCATTGCTCAGGTGGATTTTGGCCCATTCTTCCACACACACTCCTCACATCCTGTATGGAGACACTAGTCGCCTGCATTGCTCAGGTGGATTTTGGCCCATTCTTCCACACACACTCCTCACATCCTGTATGGAGGCACTAGTCACCTGCATTGCTCAGGTGGATTTTGGCCCATTCTTCCACACCTACTCCTCACATCCTGTATGGAGACACTAGTCGCCTGCATTGCTCAGGTGGATTTTGGTCCATTCTTCTGCACACACTCCTCACATCCTGTATGGAGACACTAGTCGCCTGCATTGCTCAGGTGGATTTTGGCCCATTCTTCCACACACACTCCTCACATCCTGTATGGAGACACTAGTCGCCTGCATTGCTCAGGTGGATTTTGGTCCATTCTTCCGCACACACTCCTCACATCCTGTATGGAGACACTAGTCGCCTGCATTGCTCAGGTGGATTTTGGCCAATTCTTCCGCACACACTCCTCACATCCTGTATGGAGACACTAGTCGCCTGCATTGCTCAGGTGGATTTTGGGCAATTCTTCCGCACACACCCCTCACATCCTGTATGGAGACACTAGTCGCCTGCATTGCTCAGGTGGATTTTGGGCCATTCTTCCGCACACACTCCTCACATCCTGTATGGAGACACTATTCGCCTGCATTGCTCAGGTGGATTTTGGCCCATTCTTCCACACACACTCCTCACATCCTGTATGGAGACACTAGTCGCCTGCATTGCTCAGGTGGATTTTGGCCCATTCTTCCACACACACTCCTCACATCCTGTATGGAGACACTAGTCGCCTGCATTGCTCAGGTGGATTTTGGCTCATTCTTCCACACACACGCCTCACATCCTGTATGGAGACACTAGTCACCTGCATTGCTCAGGTGGATTTGGTCCATTCTTCCGCACACACTCCTCACATCCTGTATGGAGACACTAGTCGCCTGCATTGCTCAGGTGGATTTTGGCCAATTCTTCCGCACACACTCCTCACATCCTGTATGGAGACACTAGTCGCCTGCATTGCTCAGGTGGATTTTGGGCCATTCTTCCGCACACACTCCTCACATCCTGTATGGAGACACTAGTCCCTGCATTGCTCAGGTGGATTTTGGCCAATTCTTCCGCACACACCCCTCACATCCTGTATGGAGACACTAGTCGCCTGCATTGCTCAGGTGGATTTTGGGCCATTCTTCCGCACACACTCTTCACATCCTGTATGGAGACACTGGTCGCCTGCATTCCTCAGGTGGATTTTGGCCCATTCTTACACACACACTCCTCACATCCTGTATGGAGACACTAGTCGCCTGCATTGCTCAGGTGGATTTTGGCCCATTCTTCCGCACACACTCTCCACATCCTGTATGGAGACACTAGTCACCTGCATTGCTCAGGTGGATTTTGGCCCATTCTTCCGCACACACTCTCCACATCCTGTATGGAGACACTAGTCGCCTGCATTGCTCAGGTGGATTTTGGGCCATTCTTCCGCACACACTCTTCACATCCTGTATGGAGACACTGGTCGCCTGCATTCCTCAGGTGGATTTTGGCCCATTCTTACACACACACACACACACACACACACACACACACACTTCACATCCTGTATGGAGACACTGGTCGCCTGCATTGCTACCAGGTGAATTTTGGTCCATTCTTCCGCACACACTCTTCACATCCTGTATGAAGACACTGGTCGCCTGCATTGCTCAGGTGAATTTTGGCCCATTCTTCCGCACACACTCCTCACATCCTGTATGGAGACACTTGTCGCGTGCAGTGCTCAGGTGGATTTTGGTCCATTCTTCCACTCAAACACTCTTCACATTCTACAGGGGTTCTTTCTAATGCACAATTTATGGCCATCTATAATTTGATTTCTTTGCCTGTGTGGATTGGATGGGTTGTTACCGACATCTGGTGAGAAATTTATGTCAATAGCAGCTTTAGAAATAGAATTACTTAGGAAATTGGTGGTGTGTTCAAAAATTATTTTACTCTATGTACTGTATGTAGAACAAGTGATCAAACAAATCGCAGGTTCAAGTCCCTCAAAGAGACTAAAATCAAAAATGAAAAAAAGTTTAGTAAAATATTAAAAAAAAAAGTTTGACTCATTCCATTTTCCTATAAATGAAGATATAAAAAAAAACATATTTGGCATCGCCGCGTCCATAAAATTAAGACTTTTCAGAGTATTAAATTATTTAACCATGACCTGTAAAGAGAAAGAAAATAGAAAATGCCAGAATTGCTCTTCTTTTGATTGTTGCAACGTTCCCGAAAAATAAAATTCATCACCAAAATACTGTCAGCAAAAAATGACAGTGAATGCGCTAAAAGCAAAAACTCCCACAAAAATGAAAAAGTTACGAGTCTTGGCAAAAGGCAACACAAAACCCCCCCTAAAAGGTTAGGTTTAGTTTTTAGAGGGAAAAAACAAGAGATTGAATAATCACACGGTCACTGATAGCGGTGATCCCTTCACTCCCCAGAGATTTTCCATTTTTGCGTTTTCATGTTTTTCTTCCCTTCTTTCAAGAGCTGTTAATTTTTTATTTCTCCATCTATGTAGCCATATGAGGGTTGTTTTTTGTGGGACGAGGTTTACTTTTGAATGACACCTTTCATTCTGCCTCCAAGTGCGGTGAAGTTGCAAAACAAGTGCAATTCCACAATTGTTTTTTTGAGGTTTTTATTTACCATGCTCACTTTATAGTAAAACTGAGCTGGCAATATGATTCCTCAAGTCAGTACAAGTTCATAGATGCCAAACATATATAGCTTTTTTTAATTTAACCTCTTAGCGACCCATGACTGGGTACGTCATGGATCGTGTGAGGTTAATCCCCGCCCCCTGCTGTGGGCAGTCCGCGGCGATCCGCACAAATATCAGCTGATTTCAACAGCTGACATGTGTGCCTGCTAGTAGCCAGTAGGAATCGCATTCCACACGCGACTATTTAGCCCTTACATCTTGCTGCCAAAATCTGGCAGCGAGATGTATATGCGCGCAGCCATTATGATGACTTACCCCACCCCCATCGGAAGTCACGTGATGTGACCACGTGACTTCCGGTGGTTGCTATGGTAGCACAGGGTCATGTGTTGACGCCTGTAGCTAACATGAGTCACTTTCTCTCAATGCTGGAATAGTGCCGGCATTGAAAGTAAAGCAGCGTATCTGCAGATCTAAGGTCTGTAGCTGTGATCTGGAAATATGCAAGAGTGATCAGACTGCTGATCCATATAGTCCCCTAAGGGACCTAGTAAAATAAAAAAAAGTAAAAAAAAAAAGTTTTACAAAATTTTAAAAAATAACAAAACCTAAAAGTTCAAATCACCCCCCTTTCGCCCCATTGAAAATTAAAGGTTTAAAAAAATAAATAATATGCACATATTTGGTATCACTGCGTTCAGAAACGCCTGATCTATCAAAATATAAAATCAATTAATCTGATTGTTAAACGGCGTAGCGGCAAAAAAAATTACAAACGCCAAAATTACATTTTTTGAGCGCTGCAAATTTTGCGCAAAATGCAATAACAGGTGATCAAAACGTAGCATCTGCACAAAAATGGTACAGGTAAAAACATCAGCTCGAGATGCAAAAAACAAGCCATCACTGAGCCATAGATACCAAAAAAATAAAATGGTACGGGTTTTGGAAAATGGCACAAAATGTGCGCCACTTTTTTTTGGACAAACTTGTATTATTTTTTAACCTCTTAGATACAAGTAAACCTATTCATGTTTGGTGTCTACGACCTTTCACCAACCTCAGCCATTTCTGCGACACATCAGTTTTACCATATAGTGAACATGGTGTATAAAATATCCCAAAAACTATTGTGCGATCACACTTTTTTTGCAATATTTCCGGACTTGGAATTTTTTTTACTGTTTTCCAGTACACTATATGGTAAAACTCATGGTTTCAAGCCCTCATATGGAAAGATTGACGGAAAAATAAAAAAAGTTATGGCTCTCGGAAGAAAGAGACAAAAAACGCAAAATGCCCGAAGGCTGAAGGGGTTAAGACCGTTAAGTGGTGAAAAAAATGTCAAAAGTTTGTAAAAAAAAAAAAAAAATAAATTTAGCTATTGTTGTCATTTTCTGAAAATTATAATGTTTTTATTTTTTGGGATTTGGGGCTCAGTGATGGCTTATATTTTGCGCCTCGAGCTGATGTTTTTAGGATACCATTTTTGGGTAGATATAATGTTTTGATCGCCTTTTAATGCAAAGTTTGTGGAGTCCCAAAAAACGTAATTTTGACTTTTTTTTTTATTTTTTTTAAATTCATTACGCAGTTTACCAATCAGATTAATTGATCTTATATTTTGTTAGATTGGACATTTCTGAATGCAGCAATACCAAATATGTGTCATTTTTATTTTATCTTCATTGGGGCAAAACGGGTGAGGTGAACTTTTGTGGGTTTTTTTTTTGTTTTTTCTTTTATTTTTATTATATTTTTACATTTTTTTTTTCTTTTTACTGTTTTTTTCTAGACGACCCAGGGGACTTAAAGCTGCAATGGCCGGATCACCTGTGTATCTGTGCCATATCTGCGTCAGGTCCACTCTGTACAGCAGAAATCCCGGCCTCCTGTGAATGTCACTCTCAGTCGGCATTCACAGTCATCATGACAGACACCGGGGTCTTCAGCTGACCCCCGGCTATCCTGACAACTCATCGGCACCCCGCGGTCGCATTATAGGAGCACCAAAGGGAGTGGAAAATGGCGCGTGTTAAATCTCGCTGTCAAATTAACAGCAGGATTTAACTGGTTAACAGCCACGGGCGGATCTCCTGTCGACCTGCGGCTGTTAGAGGCAGATGATGGCTGAATAAATCAGCCGACATGTGTGGGGAAAGATGTGGGCTCGATGTGTGAGCCCGCATCAAAGGCAGGGACAAGATCTTTGACTTAAATATACATCAAAAGTCATAACAGGGTTAACCTGCGCAATTCCTGGAGCTAATAACCATGATAAAGACCCTAGTGGCTGCCATCTTAGTCCTCCTGTGAAGCTCAGACACTTTATATTCTTTGTATTTTGGGGCAGATTTATGAGAACTATCTTAAAAACAAATCTGTCTTAGTTCCGCATAGCAACCAATCACAGTGCAGCTTTCATGTCTTAAACTGCTCTGATAAAATGAAAGCTGCGCTGTGATTGGTTGCTATGGGCAACTACGACAGAATTGTCTTCAAGATTGTATATAGGGGCAGGTTTACTACAGCTATCTTGAAGACAAATCTGTCATCGTTGCCCATAGCAACCAATCACAGCACAGCTTTCATTTCTTAAACTGCTCTGATAAAATGAAAGCTGCGCTGTGATTGGTTGCTATGGGTAACTAAAACAGCTTTGTCTTCAAGATGGTTTTCATAAATCTGCCCCAATGTACAATCTTGAAGACAATTCAGTCGTACTTGCTCATAACAACCAATCACAGCGCAGCTTTCATTTTTTCAGAGCAGTTTAAGAAATGAAAGCTGCTCTCTGATTGGTTGCTATGGGCAATGAAGACAGATTTGTCTTGGAGACAGTTTTCACAATTGAGGCCTATACAGCCTGTTTAATTTTCTCTTTCTGGAGCGTGGCCTTTTGTCATCCATTTCTTCTCCCCCGACAGTCACAATGCGGCCACCCTGAAATATAGTAGTAATAATGCATCCCTGTGCGGGAAGGGGTTAAAGTGAAAGGAAGTGAAAACGAAAATGTTCTCTCATTGTGATTGGCTGATGGAGACTGGTGGTGAAGTCCCATCAGAACCAATATGGCTGCCACTGGCAGCTGCCGGACGGCGCCGTCCTGTCCTAGTGGCTGCGGCCTGAGGATGAGGGCCAGAGGGTTCACGTCCTCAGTTTTGGTTTTTAATCTCCCACAGGTGGAGAGGATTCCGCAGATGGCCGCCATCAATGCCGGGTCCTGGCCTGCACTGAGGACATCACAGAGGAGGAAAGTGAGGTGATGGCGCTGGAGGATCAGGTACCCGGCTCAGGTCAGATACGCGGTACCCTGTATACCGCCATCATTTATAACCCACGCTCCTATATTACAGTCTGATGTCAGCGTCTGGATCCGTCAACAGCCGTGTAAGGAGGAGGCCGCTCCTGATTATATCCTCCCCGGTAAGAAAGTCAGTGTCTTTTAGGAAGTATCAGTAACATTTGGGTGAGGTATATCCATATAATAATGAGTACGGACTAAATACCGCATTAGGGCTCATTCACACCTCACAATTTTACCATGAAAAAGCAGCATTTTCCTGTCCCAGCAAAGTATGAGATCTGTGACAGTCGCGCTTGTTGCTTCGTCTGTAACCGTTTCATATCTGCGGATGTCAGTTCTTTCATTTTTGCAGCATTTTTCACCCATACGAATAAATGCGGAAAAAAGCAGCAAACATATGGTGTTTCTTATACACCTTTTTTCCTGCCAATTGCCACAGTTTTGTTACAGAAATGTCTGCAGCAAATACGTAACATGTGCACATACCCGTCTGTAGTGTACGGTATATAGCGGCATAGCACAGGATAGTATATTGTGGTATTATATTATTATTGTATAGTGTACATTACACAGCAGTGCAGCACATTGTGCTATATTATGTGGTATTATGTAATTACGCTCTATGGAGGAAAGTACTGGGCGGCACGTCTTAATCATTAAATTCCGTTTTTTGCCTTCACCCCCAGTTTATAACCCCCCGCATATAATTTGCGTTTACTAACAAGCGGCAGAGTGGCGGGTGCGGAGCTCACGGATACCAGCGCGTCCTGTAATAGGAGCCTCCGGGGTAACAAGTCCGTTCCTGACATTTCTTCTCCTGAATCTTCCCCATCATCTGTGACTGATATTACTGAGAAGTGGAAGGAACCGCAACAACTCAGCCACAAAGTGGAGACCCCGTAACATTACAGAGCGGGGGCCGAGTGCTGAGGAGCAGAGGACAGAAAAGTCCTGAACGCTCTGCTGACCCCATAACTGCAGAATCCAGACCTCCTCTGTTAACATCAGCACAAACACTGCGCCCACCGGGTGCTTCATGGCCGAGCAGTTGCAGCCATACATCACCAAGCACAGTGCCGAGCCGTACATCACCAAGCACAATGCCGAGCCGTACATCACCAAGCTCAATGCTGAGCCGTACATCACCAAGCACAATGCCGAGCCATACATCACCAAGCACAATGCCGAGCCGTACATCACCAAGCACAATGCCGAGCCGTACATCACCAAGCACAATGCCGAGCCGTACATCACCAAGCACAATGCCGAGCCGTACATCACCAAGCACAATGCCGAGCCGTACATCACCAAGCACAATGCCGAGCCGCACATCACCAAGCACAATGCCGAGCCGTACATCACCAAGCACAATGCCGAGCCGTACATCACCAAGCACAATGCCGAGCCGTACATCACCAAGCACAATGCTGAGCCGTACATCACCAAGCACAGTGCCGAGTGTTGGATGGAGCAGTGCAAAGTCGGCCTGCCCCAACATCAGTTTCATCTCAGAAATGGATGAAGGGGGAAAAATTCCCACAGACGCCTCCAAAATCTTGTAGAAAATCTCCTGTGGAGGTCAGAAAAGCTCCTGGAAGGGGATGTGGAGGGGGGCACATACTTTTCTCCATATAGTTTGTATATATTATTATATCTTAGTATACATGTACTATGGTGTAGTAACTTATCATTACTGTATACAGTACAGTATATACAGTACATATACTCGGATACTGTAGATTATATTATGTTACTAATTGTTTTTCCTTCTATGAGATATAACTTACTGTATGTATATATATATATATATATATCTATATATATATATAGGCAGTGATTGGTCCTGATATCATTGCTCTCGCTCACTCCAGGTCCGGCTGTCTCCTCGCTGCACGCGGTGACTCTTCGCCATTGTTCGCAGGTCCGTGGACCTGTCCCCGATGATTCGGACCCTGCTGCCTCCCTGTGCACAGATAACCTCCTCTTCTGCTCCATCTGCGGCGTTCACTTTGGCTCAGAGACGACTTTTGCCGCTCACCAGCGATTCCACACGGAGGAGAAATCCTACGACTGCACGTACTGCGGCAAATCCTTCAACCAGCGCTCTCGCCTCCTGTCACATAAGAGGAAGCACACGGGGGAGAAGCCGTTCTCCTGTCCGGTGTGCGGGAGGTGCTTTGCAGAAAGGTCTGCGCTCGTTACTCATCAGCGGATCCATTCCGGAGAGAAACCCTTTAACTGCACAGAATGCGCCCGCAGCTTCGTCCAGAGATCCAGCCTCGTCAAGCACCAGCGCATTCACACGGGCGAGAGGCCGTTCGTGTGCTCGCAGTGCGGACGCTGCTTCTCTCAGAGCTCCAACCTCGTGCGACACCAAAGAATACTGCACCAGTTTTTATAGGCGGACCCCATTTGACTGTTCGGTATGGGGTCTCTGCTCATTGTGGAAGGAATCACTTTTTTATTATAATACAACATGTCAATTTATACAGCCCCTGCCAAAAATTATGTTCTCCCCTGGCCCTGAGGATGTTCATTCAGTTGTTTACTTTTGTTTATAAACAGCAGATCACCGAAACACTAAAAAAATCATGAAAACATAATGTGCAGCCAGTAACGGTCACTTTTCAAGACCAAACAGGGGGAAAAAATGATGGAATCACTCAATTATGAGGAAAAAATAATGGAATCGCCCTTTAATTTTCATTCCCAAAACTAACACCTGCATCATATAAGATCTACTCGTTAGTCTGCATCTAAAAAGGAGTGATCACACCCTGCAGATCTGTTGCACCAAGTGGACTGACATGAATCATGGCTCCAACACGAGAGATGTCAATTGAAACAAAGGAGAGGATTATCAAACTCATAAAAGAGGGTAAATCATCACGCAATGTTGCAAAAGATGTTGGTTGTTCAAAGTCAGCTGTGTGTAAAATCTGGACCAAATACAAACAACATGGGAAGGTTGTTAAAGGCAAACATACTGGTAGACCAAGGAAGACATGAAAGCGTCAAGACAGGAAACTTAAAGCAATAGGTCTCCAAAACAGGAAATGCACAAAACAAATGAACGAATGGGAGGAAACTGGAGTCAATGTCTGTGACCGAACTGTAAGAAACCGCCTAAAGGAAATGGGATTTACATACAGAAAAGCTAAACAATAAAAAGATGACTGCCTGAAGAGAAGATGTACATTTCCACAGTCATTGATGATATGGGGCTGCGTGTCATGTAAAGGCCCTGGGGAGATGGCTGTCATTACATTTTCAATAAATGCCCAAGTTTACATTGATATTTTGGACACTTTTCTTATCCCATCAATTGAAAGGATGTTTGGGGATGATGAAATAATTTATCAAGATAATAATGCATCCTGCCATAGAGCAAAAACTGTGAAAACATTCCTTGAAAGAAGACACATAAGGTCAATGACATGGCCTGCAAATAGTCCGGATCTCAACCCAATTGAAAATCTTTGGTGGAAGTTGAAGAAAATGGTCCAAGACAAGGCTCCAACCTGCAAAGCCGATCCGCAACAGCAATCAGAGAAAGATGGAGCCAGATTGATGAAGAGAATATCTGTCACTCATTAAGGCCATGCCTCAGAGACTGCAAGCTGTTATAAAGGCCAGAGGTAGTGCCACAAAATACTAGTGATGTATTACAGGAGGGTTCTTCTGTTTGTTTTTCATGATTCCATAATTTTTTTCCTCATAATTGAGTGATTCTTTAATTTTCCCCCTGTTTGATCTTGAAAAGTGACCGTTACTGGTTGCACATTATGTTTCCATGATATTTTTTAGTGTTTCTTAAAGCCAGAAAGTTGCCATTTGAAATTACTTTAGTTTGTGCCGTCTGTGATCTGCTTTTATTATAGAAAAGAAAACAACTGAATGAACATCCTCAGAGCCAGGGGAGGCCATGATTTTTGCCAGGGGTTGTAGAAGTGCAGGATGTCATGGAGAACAGGCACTGCTCTGCAGATATGAAGAAATACAGAATTATGACCCCCCCACACCCTTTACACTGTCGGGATCCAGTTTCTCTGGTAATCAAGTGCAGTGGAGATCCAGTATCCCTGGTGGTCTAGTGCAGCAAGTTCCACAATTCCTGATGGTCTAGTGCTTTGTGGATCCAATATCCCAGGTGGTCTAGTGCAGTGCAGATCTAGCATCCATGGTCATTAGTGCATTGAGCATTAGATATCCCTGGTGGTCTAGTGAAGCAAGTTTCCATATACCTAAACATTTCCTATCTGCATTGATCACAGAACATGGAAGGATAGAGAATCCGCAGCAGCTGTTACTGTTCTCTTCATGATTGGGCAGAGTGATTGGAGCGCTCTGCCCCATCATTAATGGACAGCTGATTTTGTGCAGATCTACCCTAAGCAGATGGAGTTCTATACTGTGTGGACTTTTGTTGAACAATTTTAATCCTGAACCTCTCCAGTGCTGCCGATCCGTCCAAAAGGTTAATAAACCTGAGACCTGAAGATTTCAGAAATTATAAGTTCGATTTTGTCTTTCTTAGAATCTCTGTGTGTAACATGATGGGAAAACGAAATGAAAAACGTAACTGTTCCACCTCATTTGTGTATTTCCATCTGTTACAGTGAGAAGAAAACAGCTCAAAGTGTACAAAATACATTTCTGACATGAAAAAAAAAGTCAGTGGCCAATATACGGTAGTAATATATATAGTAATATGGCCGCCCGTCTTACCGATATGTCATAAGTGCCATCCGTGGAGTCTGCCCCTGCTCAGAGAGGGGACTCCTCTCCTTCACTGGATATTTCTATAGAGGACTGGGCCGGGTCACTATTCTCCATATTTACGCTCTCTCCTGGCCCCGAGCAGTGAAGGGTTAAATGCTGTGATGGAGCTTTGTCCTGCAGAGATATCGGGATGTTCTTGAAAGCTTCAGGCCTTTCCCTGCACCACGGCTGGAAGAAAGTGTCTACTAAACACTGGCAGGAGGTTGGGGGAGGGATTTTGAGTCCATCTTCAACTCGAGAAGATCCAAGTAGTTCCTCTTGACTAATCGCAGCTCATGGCAGGACCCCACCTCCACCACGCTGGCATCTGAGCAGAAATGGAGTCTGTGCCCGGTACAGATATCACCACAGCCCATCCGATCAGCCACGAGTCGCTCTCATCTCATCAGTCCATAAAACATGTGAATATTTTCCCAGTCTTGATGTTTCCCTTTCTGTGTCTTGCTCAGTGGTGATTGGGTTCAGCCTCCTCACCTCGGCCTTGTCTCTGAGCACTGAACACCTTGTACTTCTGTGTCTTGCTCAGTGGTGGTCGGGTTCAGCCTCCTCACCTCGGCCTTGTCTCTGAGCACTGAACACCTTGTACTTCTGTGTCTTGCTCAGTGGTAGTCGGGCTCAGCCTCCTCACCTCGGCCTTGTCTCTGAGCACTGAACACCTTGTACTTCTGTGTCTTACTCAGTGGTGGTCGGGCTCAGCCTCCTCACCTCGGCCTTGTCTCTGAGCACTGAACACCTTGTACTTCTGTGTCTTGCTCAGTGGTAGTCGGGCTCAGCCTTCTCACCTCAGGCTGTGTCTTGTGACGCCCCGGACTAGTCGGGTCGTCCCAGGTAGTCACACACAACACCACACCCCCTCCTGGTTAGGTGACACCAGCCAACCTAAAAACCTTGTCACCACCCTCCAGGTTTGATGTCCACACCAGGGGGGCAGAGCCAGGCGGTTGGCTCCTCCCACCGAGGAGTTCACAGGCATGGAGGCGGGAAAACAGTCAAGTTCAGGTTCTAGTGCAGTCTAGTTCAAGGACAAGGAGAGAGCAGTCAAGGTCACGGGCAGTCCTGTGTCCATGCCCTGATAAGAGACTACCAGGTGGCTGGGTCGGAGCCCAGTCACCATTGGCAAGGAGGCAGACGGTGGTGGCCGCCTGCAGGAGACCAGGAACATGACTGGTGGAACCGTAAGGGACCGGGACAGGGTAGTGGCCCACCGGAACCGAACCGGGTAGCCAACTGGATACCGGAGCACCAGGCAGGGTACTCAGACCCAGTACAAAGCCCTGAACAGACAGGGCCGAGTTGAATCAACTGATTGAGGACTGGACTTAAGGACCTATCCCACACAAGTCCCTTTGGAAGACAACAGCCCAACCATACAGGGTAAAGCCACCGCCAAGGCATAGAGACCCAAAGGGCCAGCGTCTGCGGGCAAACGGGCTCCTCCGGCATATACCAGTCGGGGAGCGGGCTACCGGTGTCTAGGCATAGGAGTCAAACATTTACACACAGAGGTGCAGGAGAAAGGCGGAAACCACCAACCTATTCTGGGAGAAGCTGCAGCCGGCTGCGGGCCCCGTTCATCACTCCGTTTGGTTTACCAGAGACTCCAGTGTCTTGTGTCAGAGTGAGTACACCAGTGCCATCAGGCATCGCACTGCACTGCACCGCAACATTTCACCCTGCACCCCGGCCCTCGCCAACCGGGCCCCGGGACCAACACCCCCTACCCACGGAGGGGTCAACACCTAGCTGCGCCATTACACCGCTCCCGGGAGCCCCCATAACTTCACGTAGGGGTGGTTTCTACAATCACCACAACCCGTGGGTGGCGTCACGAACTAACATCCCAAACCACCGCGGCCCCAGCCGTGGGACTCCTCACCCAAATCCCAGCGTGTAGCGCCAACTCCCTTGCAGAGCGACGTGACCCCCGGGTCCGTGAGAGGCTCGAGCCACCACCCGCAGAACGAGCACGGATCCGAGCGGCTCTGCGGTCGCAGCCGAGCCCGCGGGGCGGTACAGTCTCTGAGCACTAAACACCTTTACTTCTGTGTCTTGCTCAGTGGTGGTCAGGTTCAGTCTCCTCACCTTGGCCGTGTCTCTGAGCAGTGAACACCTTGTACTTCTGTGTCTTGCTCAGTGGTGGTCGGGCTCAACCTCCTCACCTCAGCCATGTCTCTGAGCACTGAACACCTTGTACTTCTGTGTCTTGCTCAGTGGTGGTCAGGTTCAGTCTCCTCACCTTGGCCGTGTCTCTGAGCAGTGAACACCTTGTACTTCTGTGTCTTGCTCAGTGGTGGTCGGGCTCAACCTCCTCACCTCGGCCATGTCTCTGAGCACTGAACACCTTGTACTTCTGTGTCTTGCTCAGTGGTCAGGTTCAGTCTCCTCACCTTGGCCGTGTCTCTGAGCAGTGAACACCTTGTACTTCTGTGTCTTGCTCAGTGGTGGTCGGGCTCAGCTTTCTCACCTCACTTTTGATGGTTCTGTGATCACCCTAGTATCTGAGCAATTTCAGAAGTGCCGCTCCCTCATAAGACTTGTAATAATTTGTGATTTTTTAAGTCAGCTAAATCTTTTTCTCGGACACTTCTTCGGGGGTGACACTGTAAGCAAGGGGCGACACGGTGGCTCAGTGGTTAGCACAGTTGCTTTTTAGTATCTGCAAACAGTTAGTATGTTCTCCCCGTGCTTGTGTGGGGTTCCCGTGGGTTCTACGGTTTAAATAAATAACCACGGTGTACACTTCTGCCACCAGGAGGCCGACCATAAGAATTACAACCTTAAGATCAAATGTCAGCTCCTTTTTAGGAGAATACACTACTGGCAACCATGCCATTCAGTTTAGTGTCACTAAGGTGGCAGACACAAATCTGGAGCTCTAGTCCAGTTTCTGCCAATGGTGTATTTTTTTTATAATTTTCTTCTGTTGTCTTCTCATATAGGGTAACTAAGGGGGATGGGCGCTTTGTTTTCCTGACCCAAAAGACAGAAAGCCCCGTTCTACCACGGGGTCAGTCTGTTTGTTCTCTAGTCTTGACCGTCAGGACCTTTTCTCCTACTAATGTAGAGACGACACTGGCGGGGACGTCCCTTTGCCCTATATATCCTGCCCACCTCGCCCCCCAGAACCAGGAGCATGGATGGAGCAAAGAACGAGCTCAAGATTATCTCCTCCAGATATGGATCATGGTTGGAATCATCTCCAGGACAGGCAACTGCATCTTCTCCCCGCATACCGCTACGTTGCACCAGCTACCAACCCATCCCCACAATGTTCATTTCGTCTTCTTTTTTCATCATCTTTAACCTTCTTAATTCTGGGGGTCGCTCTTGGCACCACCGTTTGTCTGGTCCCCTCTCTCTCCAGTTGGGACAACCCATAACAACTTGTGCTGCCTGTAGACCGCCAACTCCAGCCCAGGACCATTGAGAATGTGCCCCTGGCCTGGGCTATTAACATCTCTGGCTGTTGCAGATTTGACCAAGGTATCCCCAGACCCTGGTCACCATCATGGATCTGCTAACCATGTCTGCCATCCGGCAGGTACCATGACCTCTGTCCAGAGTAAGATAGACCCACCTGCCACTCCATATGGCAGAGCTGGTCAGCAGTCCAAGCAGCCTAGAACGATGTCTTCATCCCGGTCTCCATCTACCTCCACGACTCTGAGGCCACACTCACCCTCAGGCTTTTCATCCTCGGAGGCTCGGTCACCTCAGATATGAGATCACAACTCTGTTTCCGAGCCATGAGACATGGTGGACAGTCTTGTCTGCGCTATAAACCCACCCTCTATGTGAAGGAAGCGGACCCCTCATCTCCTGCAGACTCCAAGTCCTTCAAGAAGGTCAATCGTTCTGCCAAATGGTTTTCCAACCACACCACATTCAGTAGAGTGGGCTCAAGCCAAAAAGCATCTTCATGCACAAGCATATGGAGATTGTGTTTTCAGTTCCTGCCTTGTTGCCACCTCATCCTCCTCTCCCTTGGTGGATCCTTCAGTTTCCAGGCTGTCGAAGACCACAACCCTACCGATCTCTGATGCAGCGCCTCTAAAGGGCCCTACACCACGACAGGTAGACTCCATGGCCGAGTCCGCATTTCAAGTTGCCGGTGTGGCCCTATCACCGGCTTTTCTGCAACTTTTTGAGCAAAGCACCTACACCAAGGTATCATACCTGGAGCTAGGAGACCCCACATTAAATTTCCCACGTGGGTGAGTACCTCCATTCCACTTCTCTTGAATCCACTGTCTGCTCAGCACAGGCTTCGAGAGATATGACGACTATCCTCTGTATCCTCTGGCTGAGAGTGTGGAACGCGGACCACAGTGACAAGCGGACTTGCACCAAGCGTTCCTTTCGTTTTTTGGGGAGAAGTTGGACAAGATCATTTCGGATATCAAATGTGGGAAGCGCACCCTACTCCCACAGAAGAGACCTACTTGATCTTCATTCCACTGATTGTCCTCCCCAATGAAGAGACCAAGAAAGGTATTTTAAGTCCAAAAATCCTCTTTTTTTCGGCCCTGGCTTTTTTTTTTACCAGAAAGCACTTCTTCTTTATATTATTTTAGAATGTCACCTTAAAGGGGTTTTCCGCTGTGGACCATCCCTACTTGTTAGAACAATAAGGTGATCACAAAGTTTCCTGCTGCTGGGAGCTCCAGGTATCAGAAATCTAAGTGTTTGAGTTGCCTGCGGTGCCCCCACAGGAGAAATGAAGTATTACACAGTGCCCGTTCTTATCAATGGGTGGTGTGAGAACGGTCCTCCAAAGAGAGAGACTCTTTCTAATTGGTCTCTACTCTGGCCAAAAGATAAGAATTGACTTTAATGGCGCATGACCACCTAACGAGCCAAGTGCTGGTGCTCACACATGCTCAATAACGCTCCCTGCAGCCAGGTCTCTGCCCAGTGACCCTCTGCTCAGGCCGGGCAGCCAATAGAAATAGTTTTCTGGTCTATTTGTCAGGGAAGGATCATAGCCTGCGCAGTAGTGCTGTGTCGCTGAGACCATTCTCTCTACAGGACAAGTAAGAAGGGTCTAAATTGTCAGCTGCCAGAGGGGGAAGGAGACTGATTTTGCACAGATTACAACTAATTTCAATCAGTGAGCTGGACCAGATTTTCATCAGTGATGTTTTCTTATGCCTAAAAGAAAATTTGCAAAGCTTCTCCTACTTGTGTCATGACCACAGCATGTTTTGTATTGGTCCAGCTGCTGTTAGTTCTCTTGTCTTTCCTTTGCCTGTTTTGTTTCCACTCAGGTGTTTTCACTTACTCGTTTTCTTTGCCCTATCACATTCTGGGAGGTGCTATTTATACTCGCCATGCACATGCCTCAGTGCTGTGTATATTCAAAGGTTCATGGATGTTTAGAGTCCTAGCTCCTTAGTTTAGGATAATCTTGCGGAGTTATCACTTTTACTGTTCCCTGCGGTGTAGCAGGTTTTGTATCGGTCCAAATGCTGTTGGTTCTCTTGTCTTTCCTTTTTTTGTTTTCACTTCCTTGTTTTGTTTTCCCTATCACATATTGAGAGAGGCTTATCATGCACTTACCTCAGTGCTCGTTATATTCAAAGGTTGATGGATGTTAGCAGTCCCAGCTCCTCAGTTTAGGATAATCTTGCGGAGTTATCACTTTTACTGTTCCTTGCAGTTCAGCATGTTTTGTATCGGCGCAACTGCTGTTCGTTCTCGTCTTTCCTTTCTGTTCTTTTTACACTCAGGTGTTTTCACTTCCTTGTTTTCTTTGCCCTATCACATTCTGGGAGTTGCTATTTATACTCGCCATGCACATGCCTCAGTGCTGGTTATATTCAAAAGTTGATGGATGTTTGGAGTCCCAGCTCCTTAGTTTAGGATAATCTTGCAGAGTTATCACTTTTACTTTTCCCTGCAGTTTAGCATGTTTTGTATTGGTCCAGCTGCTGTTAGTTCTCTTGTCTTTCCTTTCCCTTTCTGTTCTTTTTACACTCAGGTTCACTTCCTCAATTTCTTTGCCCTATCACATCTTGGGAGGCACTATTTATACTCCCCATGCACATGCCTCAGTGCTGGTTATATTCACAGGTTGATGGATGTTTGGAATCCCAGCTCTTTAATTTAGGATAATCTTGCGGGGTTATCACTTTTTTTTCCCAGTGGTTTGTTTGTGTCTTTCCTTTCCCAGTATTCTCCCACTGTATTTCTTTTGGGATTTTGAGGGTTTCCACTCTACCTATTAGTCTTTTTGGGTTTCTTCAGTCTTCCCTGTACGCCTGTGTGAACATGTCTTTATCCCTGTGTCTCACCCTCTGTTTGGGTGCACTTCTTTTATGTTTCTTGGTGTTTTGTGTTACACTTGGTTTATAGTTTAGGGCACAGTTACTGACACTCGGGGTCAGCCGACATTGAGTTGGGGTGGCACTGCATTAACTTTAGGGTGCCGACCTCCTTAGGCATGGACAAAACACGGACAGATTCAGGGTTCTCCTAGTCTGTATGGGGAAGTGGGGTTAACATCTACCCCACGATCCATAGGACAATAATAATAATATTTATTAATTTATATAGCGCTATTAATTCCGCAGCGCTTTACATACATTGGCAACACTTTCCCCATTGGGGCTCGCAATCTAAATTCCCTATCAGTATGTCTTTGGAGTGTGGGAGGAAACCGGAGTACCCGGAGGAAACCCACGCAAACACGGAGAGAACATACAAACTCCTTGCGGATGTTGACCTTAGTGGGACTAGAACCCAGGACCCCAGCTCTGCAAGACTACAGTGCTAACCACCGAGCCACCACAAGACTGCAGTGCTAACCACCGAGCCACCACACGACTGCAGTGCTAACCACCGAGCCACCACAAGACTGCAGTGCTAACCACCGAGCCACCACAAGACTGCAGTGCTAACCACCGAGCCACCACAAGACTGCAGTGCTAACCACCGAGCCACCACACGACTGCAGTGCTAACCACCGAGCCACCACAAGACTAGAGTGCTAACCACTGAGCCACCACACGACTGCAGTGCTAACCACCGAGCCACCACAAGACTAGAGTGCTAACCACTGAGCCACCACAAGACTACAGTGCTAACCACTGAGCCACCACAAGACTGCAGTGCTAACCACTGAGCCACAGTGCCGCCCTACAACCCCTTCAACATACAAAAGACACATTAAATAGGGTGGGAAAGTCAACGACAAAGCGATAGCATCACAGAGACGTAGAAGCCACAGTGTGAGTGACGGCAGAACACATCGTCCTGCGTATTTCATATTTAATGATAAATAAGGCAAAGTGCGCCACATAATATGTACATGCGAAAATAAAGAGGACGCGCGGATTTCGTTTCTGTGGCCGAATCTCTGTTATCGCCAACGTGGACCGGACTCGTTTTACTCCTTAAAGTCACCGCCTTGTAGGACAATCTTGGAAATGGCTCCGGCCCATCACACATAGGGGCAGCGCCGCTCCTGGAAGGACGCAGCCATGTTTTTCTGATCCCGGCCAAACCCCTTTACCGACCGTATGATGAACAGTCCTGCAATGTTCTCCTTTACTTAGTCACGTCCTTATCCTCGCGAGACCTCTGCGAGCCGTCAATGACAGAAAAACCAAGAACAAAAAACAAAGTGAATCTCAACCTGCGAGACGGGAAAACGCGATGCAAGAACCTGGAATTGTAGAATGGAGGAACGTTCTGTCACCTTCTGAGAATCTGCGGATTTCGCCAGAATTCTTTGCATAAAATGTGAATTTGGCGCCAACGACGGTGTGAACGAATCGTGGTCTTTGCATGTAATGTCCCAATGTTTTCAAGATCTCTACTTGCTGTCAATGAATGAAGACATTTGTTTACATCTAAAAGATTAATAAAAAGACAAACAAAAAACAACCTCTACAGATCTACTACATATAGTTCGTTACAGTGTGTCAGTCTGGAGGTCAGGATGCCTTCTTCAGGCTGATATATTGTATCCATCACAGACGTGAGAAGTGTTAGGTCTGTACAGGCTTCAGCCCATGGGTTTTACATAATAATGAAAGAGTTTGTGTTCACTGACAGCAAGCAGAGATCTGGAATAAGTCAAGACATTAGGACACAGTTTATGAGAAAGTTGCAGAACTCTGAATGAGATGAGCAGAGTTTCAGCCATACGGCAACTCCCAGCATGCAATGGGCCAATGGATCCTCAGAGAATTGGTCAGATGGCCCAGGAGGGGGGGGGGGGGGGGATCAGTTCATGGGTAGTAGTCAGGGTCAGGCGATGCCCCTGGGGGTAAGAGCTCATGGGCGATACCCCTGGGGAGTATGAGTTCAGGGGTAGTATTCAGGGTCAGGCGATGCCCCTGGGCATACGAGTTCATGGGCCATGCCCCTGTGGGGATGAGTTCAGGGACAGTAGTCAGGGTCAAGTGATACCCCCCCTGGTGGTATGAGTTAAGGGGCAGTATTCAGGGTCAGGCAATGCACCTGGGGATAAGAGTTCATGGGTAACAGTCACGGTTTGGAGATGCCCCAGGTGTATGAGTTCATGGGTAGTAGTTAGGGTCAAGTGATGCCTCTGGGTGTACAAGTTCATGGGTAATGCCCCTGGGGGTATGAGTTCAGGGGCAGTAGTCAGGGTCAGGCGATGCCCCTGGGCATACAAGTTCATGGGTAGCAGTCAAGGTTTGGAGATGCCCCTGTGGTTATGAGTTCATGGGTAGTAGTCAGGGACAGGTGATGCCCCAGGGGTACGAGTTCATGGGCAATGCCACTGGGGGTATGAGTCCAGGGGCAGTAGTTACGGTCAAGTGATGCCCCTGGGGGTATGAGTTCATGGGTACTAGTCAGGGTCAGGTGATGTCCCAGGGTTATGAGTTCATGGTTAGTAGTCAGGATTAGGAGATGCCTCTGGGGGTACGAGTTCATGGGTAGTAGTCAGGGATAGGATTCTAGACACCTCCAATATCTGGACCCGTAAGTTCTCCAGGAAGGTATCAGGCCGTGGAGTCCGAGTCCTTCGCATGGGCCATGAGCTCGGACCTCTGCAGTCTGTGCCGATTGTGGAGGGCCTGGTGGGCTTCCAGGACCGACCTGATTGAAAAACACTTCCCACAATCGGAGCAAGCAAAGGACTTCTTTCCGGTGTGGACGCTCTGATGGGTGATGAGGTGGCACATCTGGGTGAACCGTCTCCCGCACTCAGAACAAGAAAAGGGCTTCTCTCCCGTGTGAGTCCTCCGGTGAATAATGAGACCTGTCTTGTCCGACAGACACTTCCCGCAGTCCGGACAGGCAAAGGCGCCGGTGTGGATCCTCTGATGCTTCACCAGGCTCGACTTCTTCATGAACGACTTCCCGCATTCCAGGCAGGAGAACGGCCTGTCCTCCCTTGGGGCTTGTTGTTTGGGCTGCAGTTCCTCCACCTTGGGTTCCTGAATGTGGTAAGTCCACTCGTGGACCACCAGGGCGGATTTATCCATGAAGCTCTGCTGGCACAATGCGCAGTGGTACATTTTCTCGTGGGTCCTCTGGTGAGAGATCAGGTCGGTCTCATTTCGGAAGCTCCGCCCACACTGCTGACATTTATGCGCCGTCAGGATATCCAGGATTGGCGCTATGTTTACGGCCCCACCCCCGTATGTCATTATATTACTAGAGGAGGCATCTATGTGGGGGGTTTTCCGAATTAGGTTTGGTAGATTTGTTTTGCTCCTCAGGGGCGGAGCTTCATGCAGAGCAGCCTTAGGTTTTGCCATGGAGGAGCAGTCACGGGAAGTATTCCCTCCCAGGTTAGTTGGAAGAAGTCCGTTTTTATGGTGCAAAGGAATTAACAGGTGGGGGGTCTCCGGCTGCACTTTCCAGGTGGTTGGTAGACCTGTAATACAGTCATAGGTGAGTAATCTAAGATGTAAAGCCACGACCACACTGCAGCCCCTCCCACACCACAGCCACACTGCGGCCCCTCCCACCCCACAGCCACGCCCACACTGCAGCCCCACCCACGCCCACACTGCAGCCCACCCACACCACAGCAACGCCCACACTGCAGCCCCTCCCACACCACAGCCACACTGCAGCCCCTCCCACACCACAGCCACGCCCACACTGCAGCCCCACCCACGCCCACACTGCAGCCCACCCACACCACAGCCACGCCCACACTGCAGCCCCTCCCACACCACAGCCACACTGCAGCCCCTCCCACACCACAGCCACGCCCACACTACAGCCCCACCCACACTACAGCCACGCCCACACTGCAGCCCCGCCCACACTGCAGCCCACCCACACCACAGCCACGCCCACACTGCAGCCCACCTACACCACAGCCACGCCCACACTGCAGCCCCACCCACACTGCAGCCCACCCACACCACAGCCACGCGCACACCACAGCCACGCGCACACCACAGCCACGCGCACACGGAGCTCCGCAGCAAAGTAAACATCTAGGATGGGCAGGAGTATCCAGTTCTTTACAGCTCTGCATTATGGTGGTCCACCCCCATCAGCACAGGGTCTCACTACTTACCTGAGCGGATCTTACGGGGATCTGGTTCCTCCTTACACCAATCGAGCAGTGCAACGTCTCCGATTTCAGCCTGTAACACAACGACATGTGTCACAAACATGTATGCTTCAATACTGACTGTAGGGGTTTGATGTTTTACTATGGCAGCCGAGAACCTAGCAAAAACCCGCAGGACATGTGACAAGTAACTCCAGAGGCTTTGCGTGAAAATATGCTTGGCCATTAAACACTAAGGCTATAAGGCGCGTAGGACAAGGGTGAACATCATTCTGTGTGCCGCACCACAAATCCTATATGAATTTAAAGGGGTTGTCCACTACTTTTACCTTGATGGCCCAACCTTAGGATAGGTCATCAATGTGTGATCGGCCAGGGCCTGACACCCAGCACCTCCGCCGATCAGCTGTTCTCGGTGACGGTGGTCCGGAGCTGCTTTGTCTTCTGATAGTGGCCGTGACCGAGCACTTCACATCCGCCTCATACTGATCTGCATAGGAGGCGGGTGTGCAGTACCCGGCCGCGACCACTGTTAGAAGATGGGGCAGCTACGGAATTGATCGTTCCCCGCCGCCTGCTGCCACCGCAGCTATCAAAAGAAGGAGCAGCTCTAGAACTGAGTATTTCCGGCTGCCTGCTGCTGCTGAGTCCAAGAATAGCTGATCGGGAGGGGTGCCGAGCGTGACGACATGGACTCTGTCAGTGCCTAGCATGGGTTAAGTTTCTTAAAATTCAGCCAGACATGAAGATAGTTTGTTTATAGACGGGGATTATGCCCCTCATTGTTTCTACAAGACTCTTAGGAGTCCAGTGTTACAGTTCTTTTTGACTCATGTAATTGCCTTGGCCAGTGAAGGTCAGACACCCAGACAAATCAATTATGTGAACCTCCCATTGTATTACTGCCAGAGACCATTACTACTAGGGATATTTTGTATACAGCTTGAAATCTAGCCAATAAGAGCCCAGTCTTATCCACCAATCGTGAAGACCCAAATGGTCTGAATGGAGAGCTCAGGGGTATAAGAAGGAGGACTGACCATTGCCCGGGTAGACTGTTGCTACATGATACCAATCTAGGACCTGCAGATCCGATTGGCAAGCCATAACCTGGATTATGACACTATATGGACTTCAGCGTCGAATGCAAGGATTCGGCTGAGATATCAAGGACCACCTAAGGAAGGAATCCAGCTTGGGACAATCCAGTCACCGGTCTACAGGCTTTGCAGACCTCACACAGCTTCCTAAATCTGGTCTTATTCCATTCTCGGTGGGTGCCCGCTGAAAGCGGGGTGCTGCTGGATTGGAGTAAGTAGCCCTGGAAGCTCTGAGGCATGGACATTCTAATCCCTGGTGAGCAGCGGAAGGGGGAGACTCTGTTGCCGGTTACATTCTGTGGTTTTGCTGGTTATGTGTTATGTGCCGTTAATTGTTTGGGGATCCAATAAAGTCTTAATATTTTGGTTCCCTCACCCTGTGTTGTCTGAGTAGTGTTCTGCCCACGATTAAGGAGGCCGGCGTTCAGTTGGGATGAGCCCTGAGCCACGCTGTCTTTCTAAAGGCGGCCGGGACAGCGGACGAAAGCACCCACTGAGCCCCGTGTCTCCACAGGAGAGCACCCACTGACCACCGTGTCTCCACAAGAGAGCACCCACTGACCCCCCGTGTCTCCACAAGAGAGCACCCACTGACCCCCCGTGTCTCCACAAGAGAGCACCCACTGACCCCCCGTGTCTCCACAAGAGAGCACCCACTGACCCCCCGTGTCTCCACAGAAGAGCACCCACTGACCCCCCCGTGGCTCCACAGAAGAGCACCCACTGACCCCCGCGTCTCCACAGGAGAGCACCCACTGACCCCCGTGTCTCCACAGGAGAGCACCCACTGACCCCCGTGTCTCCACAGGAGAGCACCCACTGACCCCCGTGTCTCCACAGGAGAGCACCCACTGACCCCCGTGTCTCCACAGGAGAGCACCCACTGACCCCCGTGTCTCCATAGCAGAGCACCCACTGACCCCCGTGTCTCCACAGGAGAGCACCCAAAAAAATCAATTATATGACCCCCCAAAATACAACTTCTAAATGCAAGAAAAAAAAGCAGAAATGTGAACGTGTTCCAGCTCGTAAAGAAAACACTTTATTTCTGAGGGTCACAATGTGCGGGGTGAAGGGGTGGAAGGGCCTCAGTACCTGATATTCCTGCAGCGTCATCCGGGTGTCCCCCTCTATACAGACCGGGCTCACACTTATTTCTGGGGACGTCACCGATCCATGGTCACCTGCGGGAAAGGGACAAAACGTGTGTGTAGCAATCACATCCCCCATGGGGGGCCCTTCCACGCCCGGGGCCCCTGGTGCAGGATGTTTTCCATCGGCGCCCCGCCGTTCAGGGGTCTGACGGGAGGCAATACGCTGGTGCATCGGCAGTAGCGCCAATTCAACGTCATTGACAGCAGTATCTAAATGGTTAAGCAGCCGTGCTCGGAGCTCAGCTCTGATCGCTGCTGTCACAGGAAGGTGCCGGCTGTACGGCGCAGCTGCGTGCAAGAGGACCAGGCGTGGGACGTGTGCTTATGTCCTCCTTTAGGTTACTCAGGACCCGAGAGGCGCTGTCTGACTTTGGGTATTGAATTAGCAGATATTTCGGATTATTGGTTGGTCATTCCTTTAATCCGGCATCAGATATTCTGGATTACTTACGCATCAGATCCACAGCAGTGCATTTCCCAATGGGGAACAAATCTGCCCCCTTCTGGCGATCGGAGGGGTCTCAGGGGCTGGATTGCGTCTCACCTGAGCTGATCTCCACCGGCTCGTCTTCCTCTTTGCACTGGGGCGGTGAGATCTCTATTCCTGAAAGAGCCTGTCACCAAAAAAAAAAAATAAATAAATTATAATAGGGGGCGGAGCTTTCTCAGCACGCTCACAGGGTCACATGACCAAAATGCTCCGCCTCTTAGACTATACTGGCTGCTGAGTAGTCAGGGGGCGGGGAAACAAAATCCCACGAGTCTGCTCTGCCAGACTCAGCTTGCTGCCATCTAGAGGCCAAAAACTCAGTATGATTTTTGGATCGGAGGCATGGCGGTGATGAGGGTGGCGCGCGTGCTCACACCTGGTATTCCTGCGTCACCATCCTGACATCTTCCTCCAGGCACTTCTCCGTGACGGGGGGGCTCTTGCTGCTTTCGGGGGGTTTTGTCAGGTTCTGTCCTCCTGTGGGTGACACACAGACATGTGGTGTAGAGGTGCAGTTTTCACAGCGGCCACCGAAGGGCGCACAATAAGAGGACGCAGCCTGTGTTGTGCGTCTCACTTTACAGCAGTGCTGTGCAGACTGGATGTGAATGGGATCACAATGGCGGATGATCACATGCAGACCATGGTTACAGACCACAAACGCTGTGCTACCCTTTTACATCGGTCTCCTCTTTTATTGCCCAATGAGGTCACGCTGAATCTCGACCACACTGATCTGTAACCATGGCAACACATGGCTCTGCATAGGAGCTGAATACAGAAAGCACATAGTAACCGTGCACGTCACTGACCTGTCAAGGGGGCATCCACAGTGATGGGGGCTGCATCCACCTGCAGGGTGTCCAGCTCCCCGGATTCATCGTCCACCATCTCCACCTCGCCACAGTCTATGGGGGATGTATATATGAGCAAAATGGTATTTAACCCTTTCACGACTACTTCCTAGTGGTCATAGTGTTAATCCCCGCAGGCTGCTGCAGCGATCAGTGCACATGTCAGCTGATTTGTACAGCTGACATGTGTGCCTGCCAGGCACAAGTGGAATCTCTCTCCGCCCATGCCTTTTAACCCCTTAAATGGCGCTGTCAAGATGCGACAGCGCCATATTAACGGCGATATCGGTAGATCCGTACTCACAGGCAGTGAGATGATCACGTGGATCCGGTGGTTGTCATGGTAGTACAGGGTCTTGAGATGACTCCTGTAGCTCACATGACTCAGATCCTGTTTGAACCAGCCGAGTGCTGCAGGTTACAACAGATGATCATTTCTTCCGGTCTGAGCGGTGCGGATATGATCGGGAGAAAAGAATGAGTGATCAGACTGCTGATCCTTATAGTTCCCTAGGGGGACTAGTAAAATATAAAAATTAAAAAAAAAAGTAAAAAAAAAAAAAAAAAAGTTTTAAAAATTAAAAAAAATAAAATAAAAACAAACCCTAAAAGTTCAAATCACGTCCCTTTTGCCCCATTGAAAATTATAGGGTTAAAAAAATAAAAAACATACACATATTTGACATCGCCGCGTTCAGAAATGCACGATCTATCAAAATATAATATTAATTAACCTGGTCGGTAAACGGCGTAGCGGCAAAAAAATTCCAAACACCAAAATTATGTTTTTTGACCGTCACAAATTTTGCGCAAAATGCAATAACAGGTGATCAAAATGTAGCATCTGCGCAAAAATGTTACCATTAAAAATGTCAGCCAGAGACGCAAAAAATAAGCCCTCACTGAGCCATAGATCCCAAAAAATGAAAACGCTAGGGGTCGCGGAAAATAGCGCAAAACGTGCGCCACTTTTTTCGGACAAACTTCTGATTTTTTTTAACCCCTTAGATAAAAGTAAACCTATCCATGTTTGGTGTCTATGAACTCGCACTGACCTGACACATCATACCCAAACATCAATTTTACCATATAGTGAACACTGTGAATAAAATATCTAAAAAACAATCGTGCAATTGCACTTTTTTTTGCAATTTTTTAGCACTTGGAATTTTTTGGTCCACTATATGGTAAAATTTATGGTTTCATTTAAGAGTACTGCTTATTCCGCAAAAAACGAGCCCTCACATGCCTGCATTAACTGAAAAATAAAAAAGTTACATCTCTCGGGAGAAGAATGGCGAAAAAAAAAAACGGAAAGCGCAAAATTGGCCGGTGGTGAAGGGGTTAAAGGGGAATGCACACATGTAAAACTGGTTATTAAATACCCGGAGATCCCGGAGGCGGAGGATTCCGGGACACCACATTCTTGTAGCTTTCTTTGTGTCCTTCCAGATATTTCCACTCGTCCTTGGAGAAGAAGACGGCGACGTCCTCGCACCGCACAGGGATCTGAGAACCAGAAGAAAACCCGATGGAGTCACCGGAATCATCAATGTCTAGATACTGAGGAGATAATGAGCCCACCTCCTCGTCTGGGGTGTGCGGGGTCTCGCCAGGCTCTGGGGTCTCCTCGTGGGCCGGGGACGGACATGGACGTTCCTTGCTTGGTCTTCGATCTTTGGTGGATCCCTCTGATAAACATAACTGGCAGTCGTCCGTGGACTCATCGTTCTGTCTCTTCCTGAGGACAAAATCCTGTACGAGAAAGAACTGGTGTCACATGGTGGAGAAGCATCAATATCTGCACCCTGCCGCCACTGATCATCAATATCTGCACCCTGCCGCCACTGATCATCAATATCTGCACCCTGCCGCCACTGATCATCAATATCTGCACCCTGCCGCCACTGATCATCAATATCTGCATCCTGCCGCCACTGATCATCAATATCTGCATCCTGCCGCCACTGATCATCAATATCTGCATCCTGCCGCCACTGATCATCAATATCTGCATCCTGCCGCCACTGATCCTCAATATCTGCATCCTGCCGCCACTGATCCTCAATATCTGCATCCTGCCGCCACTGATCCTCAATATCTGCATCCTGCCGCCACTGATCCTCAATATCTGCATCCTGCCGCCACTGATCATCAATATCTGCATCCTGCCGTTACTGATCATCAATATCTGCATCCTGCCGTTACTGATCATCAATATCTGCATCCTGCCGCCACTGATCCTCAATATCTGCATCCTGCCGCCACTGATCCTCAATATCTGCATCCTGCCGCCACTGATCCTCAATATCTGCACCCTGCCGCCACTGATCCTCAATATCTGCACCCTGCCGCCACTGATCCTCAATATCTGCACCCTGCCGCCACTGATCATCAATATCTGCACCCTGCCGCCACTGATCATCAATATCTGCACCCTGCCGCCACTGATCATCAATATCTGCACCCTGCCGCCACTGATCATCAATATCTGCACCCTGCCGCCACTGATCATCAATATCTGCACCCTGCCGCCACTGATCATCAATATCTGCATCCTGCCGCCACTGATCATCAATATCTGCATCCTGCCGCCACTGATCATCAATATCTGCATCCTGCCGCCACTGATCATCAATATCTGCATCCTGCCGCCACTGATCATCAATATCTGCATCCTGCCGCCACTGATCATCAATATCTGCATCCTGCCGCCACTGATCATCAATATCTGCATCCTGCCGCCACTGATCATCAATATCTGCATCCTGCCGCCACTGATCATCAATATCTGCATCCTGCCGCCACTGATCCTCAATATCTGCATCCTGCCGCCACTGATCATCAATATCTGCATCCTGCCGCCACTGATCATCAATATCTGCATCCTGCCGCCACTGATCATCAATATCTGCATCCTGCCGCCACTGATCATCAATATCTGCATCCTGCCGCCACTGATCATCAATATCTGCATCCTGCCGCCACTTAACATCAATATCTGCATCCTGCCGCCACTGATCATCAATATCTACATCCTGCCGCCACTGATCATCAATATCTACATCCTGCCGTTACTGATCATCAATATCTGCATCCTGCCACCAGAAAAGCCTTTGTGTTTTGAGCTACTTGAAATGACGCAGACACTTTCCGCTATGACCTTCCGTATAGTAAGTGTATAGAGTGTCTTGTACTCCAGTCACATCTAAAGCTGCAGCCAAACAACTAATATCAGGCAATCAGAATCCATCAGTGCTGCACTGACAGACTATGGCCCGCTAGGGTCCTGGTGGAAACGCTGAGCTGTAGCCCCTCTCTGCACACCTCCCCTTCATGGCGTACGCTGCGGCCCGTCTGTTGCTCTGAGCTCTGGGTGTTAGTGCGGGGAGCTCTTTCTCTTTGTTGCCACTGAAGGGTGAGATCAGGAATCAAAAACTAAATATTACAGTATATGAGGGAAGAATTAACAACGCACAAACTGTAACCCCATACTCCCCCCACACCGACTGCTCCCCATACTCCCCCTACACCGACTGCTCCCCATACTCCCCCCACACCGACTGCTCCCCATACTCCCCCTACACAGACTGCTCCCCATACTCCCCCTACACCGACTGCTCCCCATACTCCCCCCACACCGACTGCTCCCCATACTCTCCCTACACCGACTGCTCCCCATACTCCCCCCACACCGACTGCTCCCCATACTCCCCCCACACCGACTGCTCCCCATACTCCCCCCACACCGACTGCTCCCCATACTCCCCCCACACCGACTGCTCCCCATACTCCCCCTACACCGACTGCTCCCCATACTCCCCCTACACAGACTGCTCCCCATACTCCCCCTACACAGACTGCTCCCCATACTCCCCCCACACAGACTGCTCCCCATACTCCCCCTACACAGACTGCTCCCCATACTCCCCCTACACAGAATGCTCCCCATACTCCCCCTACACAGAATGCTCCCCATACTCCCCCCACACAGACTGCTCCCCATACCCCCGCTACACAGACTGCTCCCCATACTAACCCCTACACAGACTGCTCCCCATACTAACCCCTACACAGACTGCTCCCCATACTCCCCCTACACAGCCTGCTCCCCATACTAACCCCTACACAGACTGCTCCCCATACCCCCCCTACACAGACTGCTCCCCATACTCCCCCCACACCGACTGCTCCCCATACTCCCCCCACACCGACTGCTCCCCATACTCCCCCCACACCGACTGCTCCCCATACTCCCCCCCACACAGACTGCTCCCCATACTCCCCCTACACAGACTGCTCCCCATACTAACCCCTACACAGACTGCTCCCCATACTCCCCCTACACAGACTGCTCCCCATACTAACCCCTACACAGACTGCTCCCCATACCCCCCCTACACAGACTGCTCCCCATACTCCCCCCACACCGACTGCTCCCCATACTCCCCCCACACCGACTGCTCCCCATACTCCCCCCACACCGACTGCTCCCCATACTCCCCCCCACACAGACTGCTCCCCATACTCCCCCTACACAGACTGCTCCCCATACTAACCCCTACACAGACTGCTCCCCATACCCCCCCTACACAGACTGCTCCCCATACTCCCCCCACACCGACTGCTCCCCATACTCCCCCCACACCGACTGCTCCCCATACTCCCCCCACACCGACTGCTCCCCATACTCCCCCCCACACCGACTGCTCCCCATACTAACCCCTACACAGACTGCTCCCCATACTCCCCCTACACAGACTGCTCCCCATACTAACCCCTACACAGACTGCTCCCCATACTAACCCCTACACAGACTGCTCCCCATACTCCCCCCACACCGACTGCTCCCCATACTCCCCCTACACAGACTGCTCCCCATACTCCCCCTACACAGACTGCTCCCCATACTCCCCCCACACCGACTGCTCCCCATACTCCCCCTACACAGACTGCTGCCCATACTCCCCCTACACAGACTGCTCCCCATACTCCCCCTACACAGACTGCTCCCCATACTCCCCCCCCTACACAGACTGCTCCCCATACTAACCCCTACACAGACTGCTCCCCATACTCCCCCTACACAGACTGCTCCCCATACTAACCCCCACACCGACTGCTCCCCATACTCCCCCTACACAGACTGCTGCCCATACTCCCCCTACACAGACTGCTCCCCATACTCCCCCTACACAGACTGCTCCCCATACTCCCCCCCTACACAGACTGCTCCCCATATTAACCCCTACACAGACTGCTCCCCATACTCCCCCCACACCGACTGCTCCCCATACTCCCCCCACACCGACTGCTCCCCATACTCCCCCTACACAGACTGCTCCCCATACTCCCCCTACACAGACTGCTCCCCATACTCCCCCTACACAGACTGCTCCCCATACTCCCCCTACACAGACTGCTCCCCATACTCCCCCTACACAGACTGCTCCCCATACTCCCCCTACACAGACTGCTCCCCATACACCCCCTACACAGACTGCTCCCCATACTCCCCCCCTACACAGACTGCTCCCCATACTCCCCCTACACAGACTGCTCCCCACACTCCCCCTACACAGACTGCTCCCCATACTCCCCCCCCTACACAGACTGCTCCCCATACTCCCCCTACACAGACTGCTCCCCATACTCCCCCTACACAGACTGCTCCCCATACTCCCCCTACACAGACTGCTCCCCATACTCCCCCTACACAGACTGCTCCCCATACTCCCACTACACAGACTGCTCCCCATACTCCCCCTACACAGACTGCTCCCCATACTAACCCCTACACAGACTGCTCCCCATACTAACCCCTACACAGATTGCTCCCCATACTCCCCCTACACAGACTGCTCCCCATACTCCCCCTACACAGACTGCTCCCCATACTCCCCCTACACAGACTGCTCCCCATACTCCCCCTACACAGACTGCTCCCCATACTCCCCCTACACAGACTGCTCCCCATACTCCCCCCACACAGACTGCTCCCCATACTCCCCCTACACAGACTGCTCCCCCTACACAGACTGCTCCCCATACTCCCCCTACACAGACTGCTCCCCCTACACAGACTGCTCCCCATACTCCCCCCACACCGACTGCTCCCCATACTCCCCCCCTACACAGACTGCTCCCCATACTCCCCCCCTACACAGACTGCTCCCCATACTCCCCCCCCTACACAGACTGCTCCCCATACTCCCCCCCTACACAGACTGCTCCCCATAGTCCCCCTACACAGACTGCTCCCCATGCTCCCCCTACACAGACTGCTCCCCATGCTCCCCCTACACAGACTGCTCCCCATGCCCCCCCTACACAGACTGGTCCCCATACTCCCCCTACACAGACTGCTCCCCATACTCCCCCTACATAGACTGCTCCCCATACTCCCCCTACACAGACTGCTCCCCATACTCCCCCTACACAGACTGCTCCCCCTACACAGACTGCTCCCCCTACACAGACTGCTCCCCATACTCCCCATACACAGACTGCTCCCCATACTCCCAATACACAGACTGCTCCCCATACTCCCCATACACAGACTGCTCCCCATACTCCCCATACACAGACTGCTCCCCATACTCCCCATACACAGACTGCTCCCCATACTCCCCCCACACCGACTTCTCCCCATACTCCCCCTACACAGACTGCTCCCCATACTCCCCCTATACAGACTGCTCCCCATACTCCCCCTACACAGACTGCTCCTCATACTCCCCATACACAGACTGCTCCCCATACTCCCCCTACACAGACTGCTCCCCATACTCCCCCCTACACAGACTGGTCCCCCTACACAGACTGCTCCCCATACACAGACTGCTCCCCATACTCCCCCCACACCGACTGCTCCCCTTACTCCCCCTACACAGACTGCTCCCCATACTCCCCCCACACCGACTGCTCCCCACACTCCCCCTACACAGACTGCTCCCCATACTCCCCATACACAGACTGCTCCCCATACTCCCCATACACAGACTGCTCCCCATACTCCCCCTACACAGACTGCTCCTCATACTCCCCCTACACAGACTGCTCCCCATACTCCCCCTACACAGACTGCTCCCCATACTCCCCCTACACAGACTGCTCCCCATACTCCCCCCCTACACAGACTGCTCCCCATACTCCCCCCCTACACAGACTGCTCCCCATACTCCCCCCCTACACAGACTGCTCCCCATACTCCCCCCCCTACACAGACTGCTCCCCATACTCCCCCTACACAGACTGCTCCCCATACTCCCCCTACACAGACTGCTCCCCATACTCCCCCTACACAGACTGCTCCCCATACTCCCCCTACACAGACTGCTCCCCATACTCCCCCCCCTACACAGACTGCTCCCCATACTCCCCCTACACAGACTGCTCCCCATACTCCCCCCTACACAGACTGCTCCCCATACTCCCCCTACACAGACTGCTCCCCATACTCCCCCTACACAGACTGCTCCCCATACTCCCCCCTACACAGACTGCTCCCCATACTCCCCCTACACAGACTGCTCCCCTTACTCCCCCTACACAGACTGCTCCCCATACTCCCCCCACACAGACTGCTCCCCACACTCCCCCCACACAGACTGCTCCCCACACTCCCCCCACACAGACTGCTCCCCACACTCCCCCCACACAGACTGCTCCCCACACTCCCCCCACACAGACTGCTCCCCACACTCCCCCCACACAGACTGCTCCCCACACTCCCCCCACACAGACTGCTCCCCACACTCCCCCCACACAGACTGCTCCCCACACTCCCCCCACACAGACTGCTCCCCATACTCCCCCCACACAGACTGCTCCCCATACTCCCCCCACACAGACTGCTCCCCATACTCCCCCCACACAGACTGCTCCCCATACTCCCCCCACACAGACTGCTCCCCATACTCCCCCTACACAGACTGCTCCCCATACTCCCCCTACACAGACTGCTCCCCATACTCCCCCCCCTACACAGACTGCTCCCCATACTCCCCCTACACAGACTGCTCCCCATACTCCCCCCTACACAGACTGCTCCCCATACTCCCCCTACACAGACTGCTCCCCATACTCCCCCTACACAGACTGCTCCCCATACTCCCCCTACACAGACTGCTCCCCATACTCCCCCTACACAGACTGCTCCCCATACTCCCCATACACAGACTGCTCCCCATACTCCCCCTACACAGACTGCTCCCCATACTCCCCCTACACAGACTGCTCCCCATACTCCCCCTACACAGACTGCTCCCCATACTCCCCCCTACACAGACTGCTCCCCATACTCCCCATACACAGACTGCTCCCCATACTCCCCCTACACAGACTGCTCCCCATACTCCCCCTACACAGACTGCTCCCCATACTCCCCCCTACACAGACTGCTCCCCATACTCCCCCTACACAGACTGCTCCCCTTACTCCCCCTACACAGACTGCTCCCCATACTCCCCCCACACAGACTGCTCCCCACACTCCCCCCACACAGACTGCTCCCCACACTCCCCCCACACAGACTGCTCCCCACACAGACTGCTCCCCACACTCCCCCCACACAGACTGCTCCCCACACTCCCCCCACACAGACTGCTCCCCACACTCCCCCCACACAGACTGCTCCCCACACTCCCCCCACACAGACTGCTCCCCATACTCCCCCCACACAGACTGCTCCCCATACTCCCCCCACACAGACTGCTCCCCATACTCCCCCCACACAGACTGCTCCCCATACTCCCCCCACACAGACTGCTCCCCATACTCCCCCCACACAGACTGCTCCCCATACTCCCCCCACACAGACTGCTCCCCATACTCCCCCCACACAGACTGCTCCCCATACTCCCCCTACACAGACTGCTCCCCATACTCCCCCTACACAGACTGCTCCCCATACTCCCCCTACACAGACTGCTCCCCATACTCCCCCTACACAGACTGCTCCCCATACTCCCCCTACACAGACTGCTCCCCATACTCCCCCCACACAGACTGCTCCCCATACTCCCCCCACACAGACTGCTCCCCATACTCCCACCACACAGACTGCTCCCCATACTCCCCCCTACACAGACTGCTCCCCATACTCCCCCTACACAGACTGCTCCCCATACTCCCCCTACACAGACTGCTCCCCATACTCCCCCCTACACAGACTGCTCCCCATACCCCCCTACACAGACTGCTCCCCATACTCCCCCTACCCAACTGCTCCCCATACTCCCCCCTACACAGACTGCTGCCCCTACACAGACTGCTCCCCATACACAGACTGCTCCCCCTACACAGACTGCTCCCCATACACAGACTGCTCCCCATACCCCCCCTACACAGACTGCTCCCCATACTCCCCCTACACAGACTGCTCCCCATACTCCCCCTACACAGACTGCTCCCCATACTCCCCCTACACAGACTGCTCCCCATACTCCCCCTACACAGACTGCTCCCCATACTCCCCCTACACAGACTGCTCTCCATACTCCCCCTACACAGACTGCTCCCCATGCTCCCCCTACACAGACTGCTCCCCATGCTCCCCCTACACAGACTGCTCCCCATACTCCCCCTACACAGACTGCTCCCCATACTCCCCCTACACAGACTGCTCCCCCTACACAGACTGCTCCCCATACTCCCCCTACACAGACTGCTCCCCATACTCCCCCCCACACAGACTGCTCCCCATACTCCCCCCCACACAGACTGCTCCCCATACCCCCCCTACACAGACTGCTCCCCATACCAACCCCTACACAGACTGCTCCCCATACTCCTCCTACACCGACTGCTCCCCATACACCCCCTACACAGACTGCTCCCCATACACCCCCTACACAGACTGCTCCCCATACACCCCCTACACAGACTGCTCCCCATACACCCCCTACACAGACTGCTCCCCATACACCCCCTACACAGACTGCTCCCCATACTCCCCCCCCTACACAGACTGCTCCCCATACTCCCCCTACACAGACTGCTCCCCATACTCCCCCTACACAGACTGCTCCCCATACTCCCCCTACACAGACTGCTCCCCATACTCCCCCTACACAGACTGCTCCCCATACTCCCCCTACACAGAATGCTCCCCATACTCCCCCTACACAGACTGCTCCCCATACTCCCCCTACACAGACTGCTCCCCATACTCCCCCTACACAGACTGCTCCCCATACTCCCTCTACACAGACTGCTCCCCATACTCCCCCTACACAGACTGCTCCCCATACTCCCCCTACACAGACTGCTCCCCATACTCCCCCTACACAGACTGCTCCCCATGCTCCCCCTACACAGACTGCTCCCCATACTCCCCCTACACAGACTGCTCCCCATACTCCCCCTACACAGACTGCTCCCCATACTCCCCCTACACAGACTGCTCCCCATACTCCCCCTACACAGACTGCTCCCCATACTCCCCCCTACACAGACTGCTCCCCATACTCCCCCTACACAGACTGCTCCCCATACTCCCCCTACACAGACTGCTCCCCATACTCCCCCTACACAGACTGCTCCCCATACTCCCCCCACACAGACTGCTCCCCACACTCCCCCTACACAGACTGCTCCCCATACTCCCCCCACACAGACTGCTCCCTTCCCCCTCTCACACTGCCAAATCCTCAGAACTCAGCGTTCCACCCAATCAGTGAAGGTAACATTTGTGGGCGCACAATGAAGGGGCGCACTTATAGGAGTGGTGCTGGGGAGTCACAGGCTCCGTGCTGTGATAAAAGTCACCAGTGGCTTTTCCTCTCATCTCGTCCTCCTCTCACCTCTCCGGTCAGCAAGAAAATGATCTCCAGGGTGAGGTTCAGGATCTTCCCAGTCACCTCGATCTTGTCCTTACTCATCATCAGAGAATGGTGCAAGAAGTCTGACACCCGTCCGTGCTCCGTACAGACGTGCATGACTCTGAGGAGAGGAACAACCGGATTATCAGGAAAGGGGATCTGTGGATGACGCTCCGTTATGGGGGATCTGGGGATGACGCTCCGTTATGGGGATCTGTGGGTGACACTCGGTTATGGGGGATCTGTGGGTGACGCTCTGTTATGGGGGATCTGTGGGTGACGCTCTGTTATGGGGGATCTGTGGGTGACGCTCTGTTATGGGGGATCTGTGGGTGACGCTCTGCTATGGGGGATCTGTGGGTGACGCTCTGTTATGGGGGATCTGTGGGTGACGCTCTGTTATGGGGGATCTGTGGGTGACGCTCTGTTATGGGGGATCTGCAGATGACGCTCTGTTATGGGGGATCTGTGGATGACGCTCTGTTATGGGGGATCTGGGGATGACGCTCTGTTATGAGGGATCTGGGGATGACGCTCCGTTATGAGGGATCTGGGGATGACGCTCCGTTATGAGGGATCTGGGGATGACGCTCCGTTATGGGGGATCTGTGGGTGACGCTCTGTTATGGGGGATCTGTGGGTGACGCTCTGTTATGGGGGATCTGTGGGTGACGCTCTGTTATGGGGATCTGTGGGTGACGCTCTGTTATGGGGGATCTGTGGGTGACGCTCTGTTATGGGGGATCTGTGGGTGACGCTCTGTTATGGGGGATCTGTGGGTGACGCTCTGTTATGGGGGATCTGTGGGTGACGCTTTGTTATGGGGGGGATCTGTGGATGACGCTCTGTTATGGGGGATCTGTGGATGACGCTTTGTTATGGGGGATCTGTGGATGACGCTTTGTTATGGGGGATCTGTGGATGACGCTCTGTTATGGGGGATCTGTGGGTGACACTTTGTTATGGGGGGGATCTGTGGATGATGCTCTGTTATGGGGGATCTGTGGGTGATGCTTTGTTATGGGGGATCTGTGGATGACGCTCTGTTATGGGGGATCTGTGGGTGACGCTTTGTTATGGGGGATCTGTGGATGACACTCCACACTGTGGATGTTATGTGGGCAGTTATTGATAATATTGTGGGTGTGGCCAGCTATAGGGGCGGGAATTGTTAGTCTGTGACATGAGGTGACCCCGGTGCCGAGATGTGTGGGGTCAGGAGCTGACCCGGGTCACCGTATACACACAGCGTTGTAACCCACCAAAAACATGGAGTCCGGCTCCCACCTAGGCTTTACAGCGGCGACACTTACCGGCCGGGCTCCAGACGCGCAGGAGAATAAACAGCGACGGTGAAAGAAATAAAGAAAGAAGTCAAAGAGCGGAGAGGAGACGACGGGCGGAGCCTGCAGGACGGCAACGGGATGTTGTGTCATGTGACCCCCTACGTCATCACTCAGCGACCCGACGTCGTGCCGTAACAGCCGGTATTAGTTGTAGTTTCCCAGGGTCTGACCTCTAGTGTTGGGAGCGAAGAGTCGTGACGTCATCAGTCTGCGCCTGACTATAACGTGAAAGCGCTGTATGTGCCCCTGAGCAGAGCTGAGTGTGGTAAGGCGCTGGCTGCTCACTGCGGGGGGGACGGAGATGGGGGCACAGTCAGTGCGGGGGGGGGGGGGGGGTTATTTGTTAGTGGACTCAGTAATGTTTTCGGGGTGACATTTAAGCTTTAAGGATTCTGACCCCCGAAGGAGATACTATATGTGAATGAAGAGCTGCTGTACGTATCCCTGCTATAGACTCCTAACTACACTTAAAGGGAATGTCCATATCACCTTTCCTTTAAAGGAGTTGTGCGACACAGGAGAAACTTCCATCAATTGAAGTGTATGGAGCTGAGCTGCAGTACTGGGCTTCACCAGTGGTCAGGGGTGGCGCTGTTAGAGAAAGAAAGCAGCTGTTTTTGGCCCCTCATGCAGGGATTTGCTGTAGTCCCAGCCTCCCAGTGTAACCCTATAGTCTGTGTAAGCAGTCGTTCACTTTTGCTTCTCTCTCTATCTCTGCTTGCTGTCAGTGAATGGATCTCTCGTGCCGTTTTGTATTTTGCCGCCAGCTTTGCTCCTGTAATGTTGTGATTTTTTTCTGTGTCATTCTTGCAGTGGTGAGATGACGGCGCCCTCCGCTCAGGAGAGAAGAGCGTGCTGGGATGCCCGGGACGAGTACTGGCAGTGCCTGCAGCTCAATAAGGAGGAGGCTGTGAAGTGTCAGCAGTTTAGACAAGGCTTTGAAAGCCTCTGTCCCCGGCAGTGGGTGCGTAACCGTATTACAGAGTTTCCCCCCGCATTTAAGGACGTTCATATACAAACAGGCTAGGGTTTCACTACATATGTATTCGACAGTCCCGGTGTGTGGGGCCCCTTTGGATTGTGCCCGATAGTCCCGGTGTGTGGGGCCCCTCTGGATTGTATCCGACTGTCACGGTGGGTGGGGCCCCTCTGGATTGTGCCCGACAGTCCCGGTGTGTGGGCCCCTCTGGATTGTATCCGACTGTCACGGTGGGTGGGGCCCCTTTGGATTGTGCCCAACAGTCTCAGTAGGTGAGGCACCGCTGCTATGTGCCTGACAGACCCGGTAGGTGGGGCCCCTCTGGATTATGCCAGACAGTACCAGTAGGTGGAGTCTCATTGCTGTGTACCTGACAGTCCCGGTAAGTGGGGCCCCGCTGCTTTGTGCCCGACCATCCTGGTAGTGTGCCCCTCTGCTTTGTGCCCGACAGTCCCGGTAGGGGGTGCCCCGCTTTTTTATGCTCTACCATCCTGGTAGGTAGTGCCCCGCTGCTTTGTGCTCAACTGTCCTAATAGTGTGCCCATCTACTTTGTGCCCGATCGTCCCGGTAGGTGGTGCCCCGCTTTTTTGTGCCCCAAAGTGCTGGTAGGTAGGGCCCAACTGCTTTGTGCTCGACTGTCCTGGTAGTGGGGCCCTGCTGCTTTGTGCCCGACAGTCCCGGTAGGTGGGGCCCTGGTTCTTTTTGCACACCTGTCCTGGTAGCGGGGCCCTGCTGCTTTGTGCCCGACAGTCCCTGTAAGTGGGGTGCTGCTGCTTTGTGCCTGACAGTCCCGGTAGTGCAGCTGTAGGCTTTGAGTGTGACAACTTACAGTAGTGCAGCCCCAGAAATTGGGCCTGTAACAAGTCACTTTTTAATATTCCATAATTTTGCAAATCTTTCCTTTTATGTCTTTATCTTGAGTTTTGCATTTCACTCCAGTCACATCCAGAGCTGCACCTACAAGTTACCTGTTTATTTGTGAACCCCAGACTGCTACTTTCTATAGTTTAGTTGTGGTCTTAAAGCCTAGAGCTGGGATCCAAGGTTACTGTCATTTGGTTGCAGCTCTGGATGTGACTGGAGGATGAGACCTGAATGTGTGAGGATTGCACTGATTTTCCGATTCCTCCCCGGCAGATTAAATACTTTGATAAGAGGAGAGATTACCTAAAATTCAAAGAAGAAATGGAGAAGAAAGGATTCGAGCCGGCAAAATCCACGGAGAACACGTAACACGTAGCGGCGGCCCCTGGGGATGAACGGCCTCCTGTAGGAGGGGATATTTTATTAATGGATTCGGCCTCGCCTCCAGCAGGGGGTCACCGCTTCTGTAAAATGTGCAATTTTGGAGAAATAATTGATGACAGTTTGAAGATGATGATGAGCTGGGACACGGCTGATTTTATATGTACATGGAGAAAATAAATAGAAAATGAGCTTGTGTCATCATCTGTTTTCTACTCCAGTCACATCCGGAGCTGCACTCTGTGCTGAGTAGTTCTCCTCTGTATCCTCTCGCTCCTTTCTGTCTCTGCTCTTTCCTCTGTTTATCCTCACTAGTTGTCTCTTCTCTTCTGCCTTCCTCCTCTCCATACATCGCTCTCTCCTCTCTCAGCTGTCTCTATACTTTCTGCTGTTCTGTCCCATCAGCCATCTCTATCCTCTCTTTATACACTCAGCTTCCCTCTCATCTCTCCACTCGGCTTCTTCATATTTTCAGCTCCCTTTTCTCTTTACACTCATTTTTGTACTCCCCGCTTCCCCCCTCCTTTTCCTCTGCACTCCTTGCTCGCCTCTCTTTCACTCTGCGCCCCTCGCTCGCCCTCTTTTCCTCTCTGCACCACTTGATTGCTCTCTTTTTGTCTCTACGCCCCTCGCTTGCCCGCTCTCAACATCTCTCGCTCCCTTCTTTTTTTCTTCTCTGCACCCCTCGCTCCCTCTTTTTCTTCTCTGCACCCCTCGCTCGCCTCCTTTATGCACCCCTTGCTCCCTCTTTTACTTTTCTGCACACCTTGCTTGCTCACTTTTCCCTGCTGCACTCCTCGCTCCCTCTTTTTCTTCTCTGCACCCCTCGCTCCCTCTTTTTCTTCTCTGCACTCCTCGCTCCCTCTTTTTCCTGTCTGCACCCCTCGCTCGCCTCCTTTATGCACCCCATGCTCCCTCTTTTACTTTTCTGCACCCCTTGCTTGCTCTCTTTTTCCCTGCTGCACCCCTCGCTCCCTCTTTTACTTTTCTGCACCCCTTGCTCCCTCTCTTTTCCCTGCTGCACCCCTCGCTCCCTCTTTTACTTTTCTGCACCCCTTGCTCCCTCTCTTTTCTCTGCTGCACCCCTCGCTCCCTCTTTTACTTTTCTGCACCCCTTGCTCCCTCTCTTTTCCCTGCTACACCCCTCGCTCCCTCTTTTACTTTTCTGCACCCCTTGCTCCCTCTCTTTTCCCTGCTGCACCCCTCGCTCCCTCTTTTACTTTTCTGCACCCCTTGCTCCCTCTCTTTTCTCTGCTGCACCCCTCGCTCCCTCTTTTACTTTTCTGCACCCCTTGCTCCCTCTCTTTTCCCTGCTGCACCCCTCGCTCCCTCTTTTACTTTTCTGCACCCCTTGCTCCCTCTCTTTTCCCTGCTGCACCCCTCGCTCCCTCTTTTACTTTTCTGCACCCCTTGCTCCCTCTCTTTTCTCTGCTGCACCCCTCGCTCCCTCTTTTACTTTTCTGCACCCCTTGCTCCCTCTCTTTTCCCTGCTGCACCCCTCGCTCCCTCTTTTACTTTTCTGCACCCCTTGCTCCCTCTCTTTTCCCTGCTGCACCCCTCGCTCCCTCTTTTACTTTTCTGCACCCCTTGCTCCCTCTCTTTTCCCTGCTGCACCCCTCGCTCCCTCTTTTACTTTTCTGCACCCCTTGCTCCCTCTCTTTTCTCTGCTGCACCCCTCGCTCCCTCTTTTACTTTTCTGCACCCCTTGCTCCCTCTCTTTTCCCTGCTACACCCCTCGCTCCCTCTTTTACTTTTCTGCACCCCTTGCTCCCTCTCTTTTCCCTGCTGCACCCCTCGCTCCCTCTTTTACTTTTCTGCACCCCTTGCTCCCTCTCTTTTCTCTGCTGCACCCCTCGCTCCCTCTTTTACTTTTCTGCACCCCTTGCTCCCTCTCTTTTCCCTGCTGCACCCCTCGCTCCCTCTTTTACTTTTCTGCACCCCTTGCTCCCTCTCTTTTCCCTGCTGCACCCCTCGCTCCCTCTTTTACTTTTCTGCACCCCTTGCTCCCTCTCTTTTCTCTGCTGCACCCCTCGCTCCCTCTTTTACTTTTCTGCACCCCTTGCTCCCTCTCTTTTCCCTGCTGCACCCCTCGCTCCCTCTTTTACTTTTCTGCACCCCTTGCTCCCTCTCTTTTCCCTGCTGCACCCCTCGCTCCCTCTTTTACTTTTCTGCGCCCCCTGCTCCCTCTTTTCCCTGCTGCACCCCTTGCTCCCTCTCTTTTCCCTGCTGCACCCCTCGCTCCCTCTTTTACGCCCCCTGCTCCCTCTTTTCCCTGCTGCACCCCTCGCTCCCTCTTTTACCTTTCTGCGCCCCCTGCTCTCTTCTTTATCTCTATCATCGCCGTTCAGATCACAAAACACAGATGCAGGAACACAAGGGTAGAAAAATACTGATTTTAATGGCAGCAATTCACCTTTCTTGTTTTTGCACATCTATATAAAAGAAAAATAAAATATTTCTACAACAAGGAGGGAGGAAGTAATCCTGGCTGATGGATCGGGGGGACGTCACCTAAATTCCCCACTTGTCTGAAAGGTTGGACACAAAGTTTTCTCTTTTTTGTGAGAGGAGAGGAGCAGATACATGATGTGGATACATTTCATACAGGTGTAAAGAGTCTCATCAATTCGCCTTCTGCCTTTTAATTCTTTCGAGATCTCTGATTTCTGTCTGTGAACGGGAACCTTCTCGTCTGCGTTTGGAGGTGAAAACTGTACAGATCTAAAAAATAATTTAACAGCTGAGGCTTTGTTACACTTGTATCCAGCCTTGACCTTCTGTCCTGGAGGTCACCTGCACTGATACATTGTAACAAACTATTAGGACAAAAAAAAAGCTGTGATGTGTTTGCCTCTCAGGAGTGTGGGGGGTGGGAACTGGGGACATGATTTCCTATTTTGAAAATGTTTTCTTCTGCTCTTGAGTTTTGCCCTATGATTAAAAAAACAGGATTAGGCTACTTTCACACTTGCGTTCAGCGGAGTCCGTCACTATGGAGAATAGCGCAGTCAGTTAACGCATTGCGCTATTCTCCATAGACTTGTATGGATGACGCACTACTGTAACGCAAGTGTCAGCGTTGCATCCGCTGGATGACGCAGCGCCGTTATTTTGACGCTGCGCCGGGTGGAAGGAACGCAGCATGTAACTTTTTTTGAGCAGCGCAATCCGTAGGATTTCACTGCGCATGCTTTTTTTTTTTTTAAATTACAAACTTTTTGTCCCTCGGTGGCTGAACGTTCAGCTGAGCGCCCGCCCGCTGTCAAGTGAGAGCGCTCAGCTGAGCGACCGGCAGCCGGCATGTGAGAGCACTCAGCTGAGCACCCGCCCGCTGTCAAGTGAGAGCGCTCAGCTGAGCGACCGGCAGCCGGCATGTGAGAGCACTCAGCTGAGCGCCCGCCCGCCGGCAAGTGAGAGCACTCAGCTGAGCAGCCGGCAAGTGAGAGCGCTCAGCTGAGCAGCCGGCAAGTGAGAGCGCTCAGCTGAGCAGCCGGCAAGTGAGAGCACTCAGCTGATCGTTCACAATCGTCTGCTGCCGGTAAAACTGTAAAGAAAAAAAAAAACTTTCCGTCGTTTTGTACGATCGGTAGCATCCGTTACACAACGGAGTGCTACGGATCCCGTCCAACGCAAGTGTGAAAGTTGCCTTATTCGCACTCTGCTGTGGCCCCTGGCCTTTATTGACAGGCTGCAGCAGTGACAACATGACAACTAATAACCGCTGCAGCCAATCACTGAATTCAACGGTCTTGTAGAAGCTACATAGGCATCAGTGTGAAGCTAAGTTACTGGCGGCAGCAGTGACAACATGACTACAGGTCATATAACCACTGCAGCAAATCACTGGCTGCAGCGATCACACGAACTGTAGCCTGTCAAAGATTGGGACCGTGACGGAGTGGTGTCACAGATTTTGTTTTTAGCTAGCTAAAGCCGATGGGTGGATAAAAAAAATTACATTTTCCTTCAGCTATGAGTGACCCATGTGCGTTGGAAGGCGCGCCTCCGTCCCAGTACTCCCAGTCCGCACTCCTTGGAAGGTACACCTCCGTCCCAGTCCGCGCTCCTCACAGATCCGCCAGCTGATATTTCCGGATTATCCCGTCTCTGCAGCACGTGTAAGCCGACTTCTCAAAGATTGCGACCTGCAGAGACAAAGACGACATATGCAGAGGGCTGGACACAGGCAGGGCAATTCCCTACTGAAATACTCTGTGCTGCTGGAGAATCCAAAGAATCCTACTATAATGGTATGACCCCCCACAGGATAAGCACTCCCTCCTGAAATACTCTGTGCTGCTTAATGATCCAAAACCTCCTACTATAATGGTATGACCTCCACACGATCAGCACTCACTCCTGAAATACTCTGCGCTGCTGGAAAACCCTACATTTTTTACTAATTTTCTGTGACTCATAAGATCAATACTTCTCTTCTGAAATCCTCTGTGCTGCTGGAGGACTCTGAGCTTTCCACTATCAGGGTAACTATCATATTATCTGCCAGAATATCGGCACATTCCTCTCCTGTAATACTCTGTGCTGCTGACAGAATGCATCAATATCCAGAACTGCTGACATGATGCTGTATTAACGGACATTCTGGATTATTGGAAATAATTAAACCGGTCTGGAACAATAAGGAGCAATCCCCTTATTCTAGATTATGGAGATTTGGCCACTTTATGAGCTGCAGGGTTATTTTGGGGTCGCGTATGTCTCCCCCGTGGTACAATGTGGGTAACACGGCACCTCTTACCTTATACACAGGATCGCAGTCCGGATCGGTGAGCTCCAGAACGTGATCCAGATCCTGTTGGAGGATGAAGCACGTCCCGTCCCCTGGAAAATAAAACCGCAGAGATCACAGTGCGGGTACATGATGTCATAATGTTGAAATATAGAAAAAGCCAGAGGACCCCCCCATTACCTCCCCAAAAAAATGGCACAAATCTTAGATCTTGGTTTATGAGCGCTGCGCACTGTGCCGGTTCGGGTCTTACCTTGACTGGCTACGAAACCTTCCCTGAACGGCACCAGCGACAAAACCGGAGCTCCGGACCTAAACACGGTCTGTACAGGGGCTCTGCGGGGACATAAATAATATCGTAACTCACGTGCCGTGCTGCACGGCCCACCCGAGGTCTGGGGGTTCACTTACTTTGTGTTTCTGATGTCCAGCTGGTAAATGTTACCATCTTGACCCCCTCCTAAGACGCTCACGCTGGAGAGGAAAGTGCAACAGTTAAAGGCGTCTGCGCCATCAAAAGTGAAGACCTGCAACACAAAAGACCCCAGGATGGTAAACTGGAACTGAGCGCGGGTGGGATCTGCTCCAAAAGGAGCATTTATTTTTTTCACCACCAGAGGGAGCTCATTGAAATGGAAACTACATCAATGTGTGCAGTGAGCTCCCCCTAGTGGTGGCTGCAGACAGGATCTTATCATGTATCTCTATATACAGGGAGCTCCCCCTAGTGGTGGCTGCAGACAGGATCTTATCATGTATCTCTATATACAGGGAGCTCCCCCTAGTGGTGGCTGCAGACAGGATCTTATCATGTATCTCTGTATACAGGGAGCTCCCCCTAGTGGTGGCTGCAGACAGGATCTTATCATGTATCTCTATATACAGGGAGCTCCCCCTAGTGGTGGCTGCAGACAGGATCTTATCAAGTATCTCTGTATACAGGGAGCTCCCCCTAGTGGTGGCTGCAGACAGGATCTTATCATGTATCTCTATATACAGGGAGCTCCCCCTAGTGGTGGCTGCAGACAGGATCTTATCATGTATCTCTATATACAGGGAGCTCCCCCTAGTAGTGGCTGCAGACAGGATCTTATCATGTATCTCTGTATACAGGGAGCTCCCCCTAGTGGTGGCTGCAGACAGGATCTTATCATGTATCTCTGTATACAGGGAGCTCCCCCTAGTGGTGGCTGCAGACAGGATCTTATCATGTATCTCTGTATACAGGGAGCTCCCCCTAGTGGTGGCTGCAGACAGGATCTTATCATGTATCTCTGTATACAGGGAGCTCCCCCTAGTGGTGGCTGCAGACAGAATCTTATCATGTATCTCTGTATACAGGGAGCTCCCCCTAGTGGTGGCTGCAGACAGGAGCTTATCATGTATCTCTGTATACAGGGAGCTCCCCCTAGTGGTGACTGCAGACAGGATCTTATCATGTATCTCTGTATACAGGGAGCTCCCCCTAGTGGTGGCTGCAGACAGGATCTTATCATGTATCTCTGTATACAGGGAGCTCCCCCTAGTGGTGGCTGCAGACAGAATCTTATCATGTATCTCTGTATACAGGGAGCTCCCCCTAGTGGTGACTGCAGACAGGATCTTATCATGTATCTCTGTATACAGGGAGCTCACCCTAGTGGTGGCTGCAGACAGGATCTTATCATGTATCGCTGTATACAGGGAGCTCCCCCTAGTGGTGGCTGCAGACAGGATCTTATCATGTATCTCTATATACAGGGAGCTCCCCCTAGTGGTGGCTGCAGACAGGATCTTATCATGTATCTCTGTATACAGGGAGCTCCCCCTAGTGGTAACTGCAGACAGGATCTTATGTATCTCTGTATACAGGGAGCTCCCCCTAGTGGTGGCTGCAGACAGGATCTTATCATGTATCTCTGTATACAGGGAGCTCCCCCTAGTGGTGGCTGCAGACAGAATCTTATCATGTATCTCTGTATACAGGGAGCTCCCCCTAGTGGTGACTGTAGACAGGATCTTATCATGTATCTCTGTATACAGGGAGCTCCCCCTAGTGGTGGCTGCAGACAGGATCTTATCATGTATCTCTGTATACAGGGAGCTCCCCCTAGTGGTGGCTGCAGACAGGATCTTATCATGTATCTCTATATACAGGGAGCTCCCCCTAGTGGTGGCTGCAGACAGGATCTTATCATGTATCTCTGTATACAGGGAGCTCCCCCTAGTGGTGGCTGCAGACAGGATCTTATCATGTATCTCTGTATACAGGGAGCTCCCCCTAGTGGTGGCTGCAGACAGGATCTTATCATGTATCTCTATATACAGGGAGCTCCCCCTAGTGGTGGCTGTAGACAGGATCTTATCATGTATCTCTGTATACAGGGAGCTCCCCCTAGTGGTGGCTGCAGACAGGATCTTATCATGTATCTCTGTATACAGGGAGCTCCCTCTAGTGGTGGCTGTAGACAGGATCTTATCATGTATCCCCGTATACAGGGGGCTCCCCCTAGTGGTGGCTGCAGACAGGATCTTATCATGTATCTCTGTATACAGGGAGCTCCCCCTAGTGGTGACTGCAGACAGGATCTTATCATGTATCTCTGTATACAGGGAGCTCCCCCTAGTGGTGGCTGCAGACAGGATCTTATCATGTATCTCTGTATACAGGGAGTTCCCCCTAGTGGTGGCTGCAGACAGGATCTTATCATGTATCTCTGTATACAGGGAGCTCCCCCTAGTGGTGGTTGCAGACAGGATCTTATCATGTATCTCTGTATACAGGGAGCTCCCCCTAGTGGTGGCTGCAGACAGGATCTTATCATGTATCTCTGTATACAGGGAGCTCCCCCTAGTGGTGGTTGCAGACAGGATCTTATCATGTATCTCTGTATACAGGGAGCTCCCCCTAGTGGTGGCTGCAGACAGGATCTTATCATGTATCTCTGTATACAGGGAGCTCCCCCTAGTGGTGGTTGCAGACAGGATCTTATCATGTATCTCTGTATACAGGGAGCTCCCCCTAGTGGTGGCTGCAGACAGGATCTTATCATGTATCTCTGTATACAGGGAGTTCCCCCTAGTGGTGGCTGCAGACAGGATCTTATCATGTATCTCTGTATACAGGGAGCTCCCCCTAGTGGTGGCTGCAGACAGGATCTTATCATGTATCTCTGTATACAGGGAGCTCCCTCTAGTGGTGGCTGCAGACAGGATCTTATCATGTATCTCTGTATACAGGGAGCTCCCTCTAGTGGTGGCTGCAGACAGGATCTTATCCTGTATCTCTGTATACAGGGAGCTCCCCCTAGTGGTGACTGCAGACAGGATCTTATCATGTATCTCTGTATACACGGAGCTCCCCCTAGTGGTGGCTGCAGACAGGAGCTTATCATGTATCTCTGTATACAGGGAGCTCCCCCTAGTGGTGGCTGCAGACAGGATCTTATCATGTATCTCTGTATACAGGGAGCTCCCCCTAGTGGTGGCTGCAGTCAGGATCTTATGTATCTCTGTATACAGGGAGCTCCCCCTAGTGGTGGCTGCAGACAGGATCTTATCATGTATATCTGTATACAGGGAGCTCCCCCTAGTGGTGGCTGCAGACAGGATCTTATCATGTATCTCTGTATACAGGGAGCTCCCCCTAGTGGTGGCTGCAGACAGGATCTTATCATGTATCTCTATATACAGGGAGCTCCCCCTAGTGGTGGCTGCAGACAGGATCTTATCATGTATCTCTGTATACAGGGGGCTCCCCCTAGTGGTGGCTGCAGACAGGATCTTATCATGTATCTCTATACAGGGAGCTCCCCCTAGTGGTGGCTGCAGACAGGATCTTATCATATATCTCTGTATACAGGGAGCTCCCCCTAGTGGTGGCTGCAGACAGGATCTTATTATGTATCTCTGTATACAGGGAGCTCCCCCTAGTGGTGGCTGCAGACGGAACCTTATCATGTATCTCTGTATACAGGGAGCTCCCCCTAGTGGTGGCTGCAGACAGGATCTTATGTATCTCTGTATACAGGGAGCTCCCCCTAGTGGTGGCTGCAGACAGGATCTTATCATGTATCTCTGTATACAGGGAGCTCCCCCTAGTGGTGGCTGCAGACAGGATCTTATCATGTATCTCTGTATACAGGGGGCTCCCCCTAGTGATGGCTGCAGACAGGATCTTATCATGTATCTCTATACAGGGAGCTCCCCCTAGTGGTGGCTGCAGACAGGATCTTATCATATATCTCTGTATACAGGGAGCTCCCCCTAGTGGTGGCTGCAGACAGGATCTTATCATGTATCTCTGTATACAGGGCACTCCCCCTAGTGGTGACTGCAGTCAGGATCTTATCATGTATCTCTGTATACTGGGAGCTCCCCCTAGTGGTGGCTGCAGACAGGATCTTATCATGTATCTCTGTATACAGGGAGCTCCCCCTAGTGGTGGCTGCAGACAGGATCTTATCATGTATCTCTGTATACAGGGCGCTCCCCCTAGTGGTGACTGCAGTCAGGATCTTATCATGTATCTCTGTATACAGGGAGCTCCCCCTAGTGGTGGCTGCAGTCAGGATCTTATCATGTATCTCTGTATACAGGGAGCTCCCCCTAGTGGTGGCTGCAGACAGGATCTTATCATGTATCTCTGTATACAGGGAGCTCCCCTAGTGGTGACTGCAGACAGGATCTTATCATGTATCTCTGTATACAGGGAGCTCCCCCTAGTGGTGGCTGCAGACAGGATCTTATCATGTATCTCTGTATACAGGGAGCTCCCTCTAGTGGTGGCTGCAGATAGGATCTTATCATGTATCTCTGTATACAGGGAGCTCCCCCTAGTGGTGGCTGCAGATAGGATCTTATCATGTATCTCTGTATACAGGGAGCTCCCCCTAGTGGTGACTGCAGACAGGATCTTATCATGTATCTCTGTATACAGGGAGCTCCCCCTAGTGGTGGCTGCAGACAGGATCTTATCATGTATCTCTGTATACAGGAAGTTCCCCCTAGTGGTGACTGCAGACAGAATCTTATCATATATCTCTGTATACAGGGAGCTCCCCCTAGTGGTGGCTGCAGACAGGATCTTATCATGTATCTCTGTATACAGGGAGCTCCCCCTAGTGGTGGCTGCAGACAGGATCTTATCATGTGTCTCTGTATACAGGGAGTTCCCCCTAGTGGTGGCTGCAGTCAGGATCTTATCATGTATCTCTGTATACAGGGAGCTCCCCCTAATGGTGACTGCAGTCAGGATCTTATCATGTATCTCTGTATACAGGGAGCTCCCCCTAGTGGTGGCTGCAGACAGGATCTTATCATGTATCTCTATACAGGGAGCTCCCCCTAGTGGTGGCTGCAGACAGGATCTTATCATGTATCTCTGTATACAGGGAGCTCCCCCTAGTGGTGGCTGCAGACAGGATCTTATCATGCATCTCTGTATACAGGGGGCTCCCCCTAGTGGTGGCTGCAGACAGGATCTTATCATGTATCTCTATACAGGGAGCTCCCCCTAGTGGTGGCTGCAGACAGGATCTTATCATATATCTCTGTATACAGGGAGCTCCCCCTAGTGGTGGCTGCAGACAGGATCTTATCATGTATCTCTGTATACAGGGAGCTCCCCCTAGTGGTGGTTGCAGACAGGATCTTATCATGTATCTCTGTATACAGGGAGCTCCCCCTAGTGGTGGTTGCAGACAGGATCTTATCATGTATCTCTGTATACAGGAAGCTCCCCCTAGTAGTGGCTGCAGACAGAATCTGATCATGTATCTCTGTATACAGGGAGCTCCCCCTAGTGGTGGCTGCAGACAGGATCTTATCATGTATCTCTGTATACAGGGCGCTCCCCCTAGTGGTGACTGCAGACAGGATATTATCATGTATCTCTGTATACAGGGAGCTCCCCCTAGTGGTGGCTGCAGACGGAACCTTATCATGTATCTCTGTATACAGGGAGCTCCCCTTAGTGGTGACTGCAGACAGGATCTTATTATGTATCTCTGTATACAGGGAGCTCCCCCTAGTGGTGGCTGCAGACGGAACCTTATCATGTATCTCTGTATACAGGGAGCTCCCCCTAGTGGTGGCTGCAGACAGGATCTTATGTATCTCTGTATACAGGGAGCTCCCCCTAGTGGTGGCTGCAGACAGGATCTTATCATGTATCTCTGTATACAGGGAGCTCCCCCTAGTGGTGGCTGCAGACAGGATCTTATCATGTATCTCTGTATACAGGGAGCTCCCCCTAGTGGTGGCTGCAGACAGGATCTTATCATGTATCTCTATATACAGGGAGCTCCCCCTAGTGGTGGCTGCAGACAGGATCTTATCATGTATCTCTGTATACAGGGAGTTCCCTCTAGTGGTGGCTGCAGACAGGATCCTATCATGTATCTCTGTATACAGGGAGCTCCCCCTAGTGGTGGCTGCAGAAAGGATCTTATCATGTATTTCTGTATACAGGGAGCTCCCCCTAGTGGTGGCTGCAGACAGAATCTTATGTATCTCTGTATACAGAGAGCTCCCCCTAGTGGTGGCTGCAGACGGAACCTTATCATGTATCTCTGTATACAGGGAGCTCCCCCTAGTGGTGGCTGCAGACAGGATCTTATGTATCTCTGTATACAGGGAGCTCCCCCTAGTGGTGGCTGCAGACAGAATCTTATCATGTATCTCTGTATACAGGGAGTTCCCCCTAGTGGTGGCTGCAGGCAGGATCCTATCATGTATCTCTGTATACAGGGAGCTCCCCCTAGTGGTGGCTGCAGATAGAATCTTAGCATGTATCTCTGTATACAGGGAGCTCCCCCTAGTGGTGGCTGCAGACAGGATCTTATCATGTATCTCTGTATACAGGGAGTTCCCCCTAGTGGTGGCTGCAGACAGAATCTTATCATGTATCTCTGTATACAGGGAGTTCCCCCTAGTGGTGGCTGCAGACAGGATCTTATCATGTATCTCTGTATACAGGGAGCTCCCCCTAGTGGTGGCTGCAGACAGGATCTTATCATGTATCTCTGTATACAGGGAGCTCCCCTTAGTGGTGGCTGCAGACGGAACCTTATCATGTATCTCTGTATACAGGGAGCTCCCCTTAGTGGTGACTGCAGACAGGATCTTATTATGTATCTCTGTATACAGGGAGCTCCCTCTAGTGGTGACTGCAGACAGGATCTTATCATGTATCTCTGTATACAGGGAGCTCCCCCTAGTGGTGGCTGCAGACAGGATCTTATCATGTATCTCTGTATACAGGGAGTTCCCCCTAGTGGTGGCTGCAGACAGAATCTTATCATGTATCTCTGTATACAGGGAGCTCCCTCTAGTGGTGGCTGCAGACAGGATCTTATGTATCTCTGTATACAGGGAGCTCCCCCTAGTGGTGGCTGCAGACAGGATCTTATGTATCTCTGTATACAGGGAGCTCCCCCTAGTGGTGGCTGCAGACAGGATCTTATCATGTATCTCTGTATACAGGGAGCTCCCCCTAGTAGTGGCTGCAGACAGAATCTGATCATGTATCTCTGTATACAGGAAGCTCCCCCTAGTAGTGGCTGCAGACAGAATCTGATCATGTATCTCTGTATACAGGGAGCTCCCCCTAGTGGTGGCTGCAGACAGGATCTTATCATGTATCTCTGTATACAGGGAGCTCCCCCTAGTGGTGGCTGCAGACAGGATCTTATCATGTATCTCTGTATACAGGGAGCTCCCCCTAGTGGTGACTGCAGATAGGATCTTATCATGTATCTCTGTATACAGGGAGCTCCCCCTAGTGGTGGCTGCAGACAGGATCTTATCATGTATCTCTGTATACAGGGAGCTCCCCCTAGTGGTGGCTGCAGACAGGATCTTATCATGTATCTCTGTATACAGGGAGCTCCCCCTAGTGGTGGTTGCAGACAGGATCTTATCATGTATCTCTGTATACAGGGAGCTCCCCCTAGTGGTGGTTGCAGACAGGATCTTATCATGTATCTCTGTATACAGGAAGCTCCCCCTAGTAGTGGCTGCAGACAGAATCTGATCATGTATCTCTGTATACAGGGAGCTCCCCCTAGTGGTGGCTGCAGACAGGATCTTATCATGTATCTCTGTATACAGGGAGCTCCCCCTAGTGGTGGCTGCAGACAGGATCTTATCATGTATCTCTGTATACAGGGAGCTCCCCCTAGTGGTGACTGCAGATAGGATCTTATCATGTATCTCTGTATACAGGGAGCTCCCCCTAGTGGTGGCTGCAGACAGGATCTTATCATGTATCTCTGTATACAGGGAGCTCCCCCTAGTGGTGGCTGCAGACAGGATCTTATCATGTATCTCTGTATACAGGGAGCTCCCCCTAGTGGTGGTTGCAGACAGGATCTTATCATGTATCTCTGTATACAGGGAGCTCCCCCTAGTGGTGGTTGCAGACAGGATCTTATCATGTATCTCTGTATACAGGAAGCTCCCCCTAGTAGTGGCTGCAGACAGAATCTGATCATGTATCTCTGTATACAGGGAGCTCCCCCTAGTGGTGGCTGCAGGCAGTGAGTGTGCGGATCACGTGCTGGGACCACCAGGGATATTACACGCCAATGTGAGCATCGCGTCACTTACAGACTGGCGGCTCTGCAGACTCACGCCCTCCAGCTTCCCGTCCTCTCTCGCCAGCAATAGTAACTTTCCTTCAGTCCCGATTTCCCGGTCACCTGCAGCCAATACCAAAAAAAGGAGCAATTTACAAGTTGTTAAGTTTTGAGTACGCAGCTCCAATGCAGGACTCTGCGTGTCCAGGGGGATGGCCTACAAACAATATGATCCATGTGTTACTCGCCTCCCTCTTGCACTTACTGGGGGGCGTTTCTGGGGTTCCCAGGTTAATGGTGTTGTCAGCGACACCTATGGCGATCCCATTAATGGCGGCTCCGCGCTCGGCCACCACCGCCAGGCACGAGGATTTACCGCAGTCCCATAATCTGGCCGTACCGTCCCTAGAACAGGACACGACGTTTCTCCCCCGATCCACCACGGCCAAATCCAGGATACCTGGAGGATGAACACATCAGATCCCTATAGGAGACAGACGATGTACAGGAGCAGGGGGGCTGCGGTACACTGAACGGCAACCCACCGCCTTTATGTCCTTTAAAGGTGACCGGACAGCTGGCGTCTTCAACGGACCAAATCTTCACCTGAGCGTCCATCCCGCCGCTAAGGACCACCATACCGGAGGGGAAGAACCTGCAGCAATTCACATCATACACGTGACCTTCCAGGACCCTCTAGGAGGAAAAAAGCCAAAAATCGAATCACCAAGGACATAATATACCATATAACACTGCAGGATGTGAGGTCAGAATGATCAGCCTGAGACTAGGACAAATGGCTGATAACAGGGAACAACAAACTGCTATCCAGTGCTGTGCGAGGGAACTGATCATACTACACAGGAAATGCTGCAGAACAGGAAGGCACACCCGAATCTCTCCATTACTGCTCTGCCAGATCTTCATCGATCCATCGGTGCTAGTGGAGACCCCAAGTCCCCCCCCACTGGAAATATCAAGGCAAGTCACCTGCAATCAGAACGGGGGGAGAATTATATCAGTTATATTCTTGTACATAGGGGCAGTATTATAGTAGTTATATTCTTGTACATAGGAGCAGTATTATAGTAGTTATATTCTTGTATATAGGAGCAGTATTATAGTAGTTATATTCTTGTACATAGGGGGCAGTATTATAGTAGTTATATTCTTGTACATAGGGGCAGTATTATAGTAGTTATATTCTTGTACATAGGGGGCAGTATTATAGTAGTTATATTCTTGTACATAGGGGCAGTATTATAGTAGTTATATTCTTGTACATAGGGGCAGTATTATAGTAGTTATATTCTTGTACATAGGAGCAGTATTATAGTAGTTATATTCTTGTACATAGGGGCAGTATTATAGTAGTTATATTCTTGTACATAGGGGCAGTATTATAGTAGTTATATTCTTATACATAGGGGGCAGTATTATAGTAGTTATATTCTTGTACATAGGGGGCAGTATTATAGTAGTTATATTCTTGTACATAGGGGCAGTATTATAGTAGTTATATTCTTATACATAGGGGGCAGTATTATAGTAGTTATATTCTTGTACATAGGGGCAGTATTATAGTAGTTATATTCTTGTACATAGGGGCAGTATTATAGTAGTTATATTCTTATACATAGGGGGCAGTATTATAGTAGTTATATTCTTGTACATAGGGGCAGTATTATAGTAGTTATATTCTTGTACATAGGGGCAGTATTATAGTAGTTATATTCTTGTACATAGGAGCAGTATTATAGTAGTTATATTCTTGTACATAGGGGCAGTATTATAGTAGTTATATTCTTATACATAGGGGGCAGTATTATAGTAGTCATATTCTTGTACATAGGGGCAGTATTATAGTAGTTATATTCTTGTACATAGGGGCAGTATTATAGTAGTTATATTTTTGTACATAGGAGCAGTATTATAGTAGTTATATTCTTGTACATAGGGGCAGTATTATAGTAGTTATATTCTTGTACATAGGAGCAGTATTATAGTAGTTATATTCTTGTACATAGGGGCAGTATTATAGTAGTTATATTCTTGTACATAGGGGCAGTATTATAGTAGTTATATTCTTATACATAGGGGGCAGTATTATAGTAGTTATATTCTTGTACATAGGGGCAGTATTATAGTAGTTATATTCTTGTACATAGGGGCAGTATTATAGTAGTTATATTCTTGTACATAGGGGCAGTATTATAGTACTTATATTCTTGTACATAGGGAGCAGTATTATAGTAGTTATATTCTTGTATATAGGGGGCAGTATTATAGTAGTTATATTCTTGTATATAGGGGGCAGTATTATAGTAGTTATATTCTTGTACATAGGGGGCAGTATTATAGTAGTTATATTCTTGTATATAGGGGCAGTATTATAGTAGTTATATTCTTGTACATAGGAGCAGTATTATAGTAGTTATATTCTTGTATATAGGGAGCAGTATTATAGTAGTTATATTCTTGTACATAAGGGCAGTATTATAGTAGATATATTCTTGTACATAGGGGGCAGTATTATAGTAGTTATATTCTTGTATATAGGGACAGTATTATAGTAGTTATATTCTTGTATATAGGGAGCAGTATTATAGTAGTTATATTCTTGTACATAAGGGCAGTATTATAGTAGTTATATTCTTGTACATAGGCGGCAGTATTATAGTAGTTATATTCTTGTACATAGGGGCAGTATTATAGTAGTTATATTCTTGTACATAGGGGCAGTATTATAGTAGTTATATTCTTGTATATAGGGGCAGTATTATAGTAGTTATATTCTTGTATATAGGGGCAGTATTATAGTAGTTATATTCTTGTATATAGGGGCAGTATTATAGTAGTTATATTCTTGTACATAGGGGCAGTATTATAGTAGTTATATTCTTGTACATAGGAGCAGTATTATAGTAGTTATATTCTTGTATATAGGGAGCAGTATTATAGTAGTTATATTCTTGTACATAGGAGCAGTATTATAGTAGTTATATTCTTGTACATAGGAGCAGTATTATAGTAGTTATATTCTTGTATATAGGGAGCAGTATTATAGTAGTTATATTCTTGTACATAGGGGGCAGTATTATAGTAGTTATATTCTTGTACATAGGGGGCAGTATTATAGTAGTTATATTCTTGTATATAGGGAGCAGTATTATAGTAGTTATATTCTTGTACATAGGGGCAGTATTATAGTAGTTATATTTTTGTATATAGGGGCAATTTTTATTAGAAAAAACAAACATAAATACATGTATAAGAAACAAAAACTCACATTAATACAGGCCACAAATCACTGAGGTTACACAGACACCGGCACTAAATAATCAGATCAAACACAGAAATAAATAACGAGTCCACACCTGTGCGGGAATGAAGCATCAATGAAACTCAGCAATCACCATACAATACATAGAAGGAGCAGAGTGATAGGCATCATCCCGAGTCAGGGACATTCTGTCCACCACCGGTGTCCATGGCAGATTCTACCTGAGGGTCTACAGAGAGGGGCCTCCGCTTTGGCGGGGGATGCTCCTCTATGTCCCTGTCACATTCAAGTGTCCCCAATTCCCTCTCAAAATCATCATCATGGGACAAAGCCCCATACTTGTTGGACACGACCATCGCACCCACAGAGCTCTGGACCTTCTTACTCGCCCTGTCACATGCAGCCTCAGGTCTACGGGAGGACGCGTCCTTCTTCTTCCTTTTATTCTGACTAATGGTCCAGTCATCAGACACAGATGCTGAAGGGGTGGGCCACCTGAGACTGCTGGACCTGAGGGACGACCTCCATGTTCCCCTCCTCACCCTCCTGCTCTGGTACTGGTATTAGCTAAGCGGACACCCGGGGGACATCGGAGTTGGGCAGTACCTCTCCTGATGGTAAAACCTCCTCCTGGGCCACTGCCACCACCTCCTGAGCCTCCGCCACCACCTCCTGAGCCTCCGCCACCACCTCCTGAGCCTCCGCCACCACCTCCTCATCAGGGAACTCTCTGCAGATGTTGTGCCAGGCGTCTGGACAGTCCCTGTGAGGGTGGCCCATCTTACCACAGAGGTTGCACCTGACGTCCCGGCAATCTGCAGCGACATGACCGATGTCCCCACACAGGCCGCACTTCACCACGGTACAGGCATTGGCCAGATGACCAGTGTTACCACACTTGAAGCACTTTCGGGGCTGCCCGGGGTAGTAACATCTCCCCTTCTCCCTCCCAATGCAGAAGGAGTTGGGCAGGTGGGCAGTGATGTTATTATATTGCCTCAGCTTCACCAGGACCTTCCACCCCATTGTCCAGATACCGTCCTCATCTCTGACCTTGGAGAGTCCAGAGACGAGGTCACAATGTCTCCGGAGCCACACATCGATGTCCTGTGGGGGAACGGCCTCATTCCAGAAGGTGACATTCACAGTGACAGTATCTGGCCTGGAAATAGGGACCAACAAAAACTCATTCCAGCCCTCGGTGTCCCGGAACTTGGGGTAATCGAACCAGAACCTGTCCAGGGCAGACATGAGCTTAAAGCTGACGTCATAGCCCTGCCCGTCCTGCAGATTAGAGACCGCCAGGATCTCACGCGGCACAAACCCCATCTGGCGGCACAGCAGCTCCCTCACCACGTACCTGCGCTGCGGCACAAACCCCATCTGGCGGCACAGCAGCTCCCTCACCACATACCTGCGCTGCGGCACAAACCCCATCTGGCGGCACAGCAGCTCCCTCACCACGTACCTGCGCTGCGGCACAAACCCCATCTGGCGGCACAGCAGCTCCCTCACCACAAACCTGCGCTGCGGCAGAACCTCCTTGGGAATTATGTACTTAAAACGCACAACATTAATACGCTTGAAAGTCTGGCCGGTATACTGGGCGCCGGAGGTGAAGGATGGTGCGCCGCGGCTCCAGGCATTCCTGGGGGGCACCTGCCGGGACACCCTGGGCTGACGGACAGGATGAGGGTCTGTAGCAGGGGGGGCTGGTACACCTTGCGGGTTAGACAGCAAAGGGGGAAAATCACATATGTCATGCACATCAACATGAGCAGCATCATCAACATCACATTGTGCAATGTCCATCACAGACTGTGAATCCCCTCCAGCCCCCGACCCCACAGGCACAACACCATCCCCAGGCTGTGCACCGGCCTCAGCAGCACAGACAGTCACACATGGAAGGTCCTGCTCCTGTGCGGGGCACTCTGGGACTTGTAGTGCCTCCACTGTCTGAGGTGTAAGCTCCTGTAGCTGCAGTTGTGTCCCATCCTGAAAACAGAATCTGGCCGCCTGTATCACCGGCCGCGTCTGCTGCTGGGGGGTCTCGTCCCGAGCGGCCTCTGACTGCACAGCAGGGGTCTCCACAGCACAGTCCTGCGTATGGGAGGCCAAACATTCCTGGGTCATATAGGACTCCTTCAGGGGCCCCATACTCTCCAGCACAGAGTCCATGTCCTGCACCACACTCGCCAGCTCCAAACCCTTTTTGTTCAGTCTCTGGTCACACACAGAGGTCAGGGCAGGATCTAAAGTGGCCTTCAGATTATAGAGACAGTCTATCTCCGCCTGCAGCATGCCTTTCATCGACCGTAACTCACCCAGTCTTCTGACTAGTCCAGGCATCTCATCCGCTAGCTGCGGCTCGGGCACACACACTGTATCCACAGCTTCAGGCTTGACCACAGGTGCAGGGACCTTGAATACAGGCTTGTTACAGGCCTCCACCACAGATGTCTGCATGGTGGTCTTGCTGGACCCAGGCACTGGACTGCGACCTGGTGCGGCCTGAGCTCGCCATGCCGGACACCACATGCTGCTGCTGGAGATTTTCTTGCAGGGTCTGCTTCTCCAAAGATGTCCTCTGTCTGCGGGCCGGAGAGCTGAGCTGCACAGCTGATGGTGATGGAAGCTGAGCTCCTGGCTGGAGCTGTGCACTGACCGGGGCTTCTCTGCAGGAATCACAAGACTTTACACTTTGCTGCATTTCTTTAGGGACATATTCTGGCTTCTTTGCTGCACTTGGAGTTGGTTTTCCTCCCAAAACATTACACACCGATTCCTTAGATTCTCCTTTCTTGCTGGAGCTTTGTGCAACATTCACAGGTCTCACAGCGACTCTGGGGGTGGTATTCCCAATGGAAGAGGCCTGGGAGCCGTGTCCCAGTGTAGGCCGAGAAGCCTGGGCCTTGCCTGGGGAGCTTCCCCGCCCAGGGGGGCCCCGCCCTGGGCTTGCTCCAGACATCAGGAGAACTGCTCACACACACAACCTCACAGCTTGGGGGCAGTATTATAGTAGTTATATTCTTGTACATAGGGGGCAGTATTATAGTAGTTATATTCCTGTACATAGGGGGCAGTATTATAGTAGTTATATTCTTGTACATAGGAGCAGTATTATAGTAGTTATATTCTTGTATATAGGGAGCAGTATTATAGTAGTTATATTCTTGTACATAAGGGCAGTATTATAGTAGTTATATTCTTGTACATAGGAGCAGTATTATAGTAGTTATATTCTTGTATATAGGGGGCAGTATTATAGTAGTTATATTCTTGTACATAGGGGGCAGTATTATAGTAGTTATATTCTTGTACATAGGGGGCAGTATTATAGTAGTTATATTCTTGTATATAGGGAGCAGTATTATAGTAGTTATATTCTTGTACATAAGGGCAGTATTATAGTAGATATATTCTTGTACATAGGCGGCAGTATTATAGTAGTTATATTCTTGTACATAGGGGCAGTATTATAGTAGTTATATTCTTGTACATAGGGGCAGTATTATAGTAGTTATATTCTTGTATATAGGGGCAGTATTATAGTAGTTATATTCTTGTATATAGGGGCAGTATTATAGTAGTTATATTCTTGTATATAGGGGCAGTATTATAGTAGTTATATTCTTGTACATAGGAGCAGTATTATAGTAGTTATATTCTTGTATATAGGGAGCAGTATTATAGTAGTTATATTCTTGTACATAAGGGCAGTATTATAGTAGATATATTCTTGTACATAGGGGCAGTATTATAGTAGTTATATTCTTGTATATAGGGGCAGTATTATAGTAGATATATTCTTGTACATAGGGGCAGTATTATAGTAGTTATATTCTTGTACATAGGGGCAGTATTATAGTAGTTATATTCTTGTATATAGGGAGCAGTATTATAGTAGTTATATTCTTGTACATAAGGGCAGTATTATAGTAGATATATTCTTGTACATAGGGGCAGTATTATAGTAGTTATATTCTTGTATATAGGGGCAGTATTATAGTAGTTATATTCTTGTACATAGTAGCAGTATTATAGTAGTTATATTCTTGTACATAAGGGCAGTATTATAGTAGATATATTCTTGTACATAGGCGGCAGTATTATAGTAGTTATATTCTTGTACATAGGCGGCAGTATTATAGTAGTTATATTCTTGTACATAGGGGCAGTATTATAGTAGTTATATTCTTGTATATAGGGGCAGTATTATAGTAGTTATATTCTTGTACATAGTGTGACAATGTGGGCCCCAAGTGTATGTGGGCCACACATCAGGTAGCGGGATTAAAGCACGCCAGAGTAATTGGTCTCTTTAACAGACCATCTGGTTTATTAACAGGTCCATAAACCATATCAGGTCACATAACATAAAGATGCCGTTCGTTGGCTTTCTCCTCAAAGACCAACACATAATATAAAGTCCACACACTTTTGGACTGCCACCCATGTGTCACTGACCCTTGTCAGTATCCAGACCCCAGGTCCAATCCCAGTTACCTTCCTCTTAAGGTGGCTAGTGTCCTTTCCAGGTTCCCCCTGGCTCCAGCCACATGGCTTTACACATGGACCTAAAAGCCCCTTCCTTCAGAAGAAGGTCTCCGGAGGAGTGCAAAACACCCTGCTTCTGCTCTCTCCATCTCCAGCACACACACTGGAAGTCTAGAGCCAGTCTCTCCCTAGACTGCCCTCGACACTCTCCATGCAGAACTCTCGGCTCTGCTCTCACACTCTCCCAGCATACACGCTGGAAGTCTAGAGCTAGTCTCTAACTAGACTGCCCTAGACACACTTCACCCAGGTTCAGAGACAGGATTGCTTTAACCCCTGGAGCCACACCCACAGGTGGTAAGGAGTGTGTAATCAGCATCACACACCCTTCCATGGCTCTGCATGAATGCAATCCTGTGGAACCACAGGTCCCAGCCAGTTTCACATTGCAGAGCACCCACGCTTCTGCAAAACATACCGGCCTTTTGTAATACAGCCGGTTGATACCTCACAATAGTAGCAGTATTATAGTAGTTATATTCTTGTATATAGGGAGCAGTATTATAGTAGTTATATTCTTGTACATAAGGGCAGTATTATAGTAGATATATTCTTGTACATAGGAGCAGTATTATAGTAGTTATATTCTTGTACATAGGGGCAGTATTATAGTAGATATATTCTTGTACATAGGAGCAGTATTATAGTAGTTATATTCTTGTACATAGGAGCAGTATTATAGTAGTTATATTCTTGTACATAAGGGCAGTATTATAGTAGATATATTCTTGTACATAGGCGGCAGTATTATAGTAGTTATATTCTTGTACATAGGCGGCAGTATTATAGTAGTTATATTCTTGTACATAGGGGCAGTATTATAGTAGTTATATTCTTGTATATAGGGGCAGTATTATAGTAGTTATATTCTTGTACATAGTAGCAGTATTATAGTAGTTATATTCTTGTATATAGGGAGCAGTATTATAGTAGTTATATTCTTGTATATAGGGAGCAGTATTATAGTAGTTATATTCTTGTACATAAGGGCAGTATTATAGTAGATATATTCTTGTACATAGGCGGCAGTATTATAGTAGTTATATTCTTGTATATAGGGGCAGTATTATAGTAGTTATATTCTTGTACATAGGAGCAGTATTATAGTAGTTATATTCTTGTACATAGGAGCAGTATTATAGTAGTTATATTCTTGTACATAGGGGAAGTATTATAGTAGATATATTCTTGTACATAGGAGCAGTATTATAGTAGTTATATTCTTGTACATAGGGGCAGTATTATAGTAGTTATATTCTTGTATATAGGGGGCAGTATTATAGTAGTTATATTCATGTACATAGGAGCAGTATTATAGTAGTTATATTCCTGTATATAGGGGGCAGTATTATATCTTCTGGTGAGAGACAGACCTGGAATAAGAATAGCTTACACTTTTCTGGTGGACTCTCGGGAAGCTGGTGTAAGGAGCCAGGAATTTGCTGGAGACGTTCTCTGCGGGGCAGGAGATGAGGAGGCTTTTCTGTAGAGCAGATGATGATTATTGCAGTGTATGGATTTTGTAGTTCAGCAGTTTATAATCTGGATATTTGTTACCTTAGTGACTTCGAGAACAGAGAAATCCTCGGAGGAGGTGATATCCGGGATCCCATCAGGACCGATTCCTTCACACTTCAGGGCTCCGTACACTGTGGGCTTCCCTTTAAGAGAATAGTCTTCAGATAAACATGTACATCCATTGCTGGAAACACACACATATATACACACACACATACAGCACTTCTATACATTCTTCCTCTACATCCTGATAATATGTCTTCTTGCAGCGCTGCATTTGGAAGACCAAAACCTAACCTGGCTCCATGCTTTACACTGCAGCTCTGCTTGTTCGGTTATGCTATGCATGATCTCATCAGAAATTAACGAACGTATCAACGACATCTTTAAAAAAAAATTCTGTTGTCTTCAAGTTACTGGGGACTTCCTTCAGAGGGGTCTCGGTCCCCCATGTTACATTTTACGTAATTTGACATGTAATACATCCTTTCCTCCACAGGGGGTCGCTGCAAGGGAAATATACGGCAGGGGGCGACATTCACCGGCCATCGCAGCAGACATGAAGCGACTCGCACCGAACTCGGCCCCTGATGGACGCGCTCCACCACAGTTACCTGGGATCTTACACGAGACCCACGCCTCTCCTTCCACTTTCCTGAAAGACAAAAACAGGAAAAATCATCAAATATTTCTGTACAGTTTAAAGGGGGACGGGTCTACAAAGGGGGGCCAAAAATTAAAGAGTCATCAACTGGACCCCGCGGTTCCTCCACACTGGTGCCCGTGTCCCCCGCCGGTCTCCACGTTTGCTCTATCGGTACCAGACGGAGGTTAACACTAGAACTACTGAGGCAGTCATTTTGACTACTTTGCACTATGTATTTCTATATAGGTGTCACGAGTTCTAGTGTTAAAGGGGTTATCCGGCTTATTTTGAGTTTTTTTATTATTTCCCTATTGGGCTACATTGGGGCAGGTAAGTAGATAGAGACCACTTACCTGCCCTGCTGTCAGCCCCCGTCCCCCGGCTCAGAGTGGTCATGTGACCGCTCCTGCCGCGATTTTGCTGCTTCCGGTCATTTCATGTCAACATGGGCAGGGCCATGTTGACATGCAAATCTGGAACAGCATGTCGCCTCCCTGCTGGGCGGGTACAGTGCGATGAGCCCCGCCCCCTTCCCTGCACCCTCCCACACATTTCCCCGCACCTCCCCCTGCACTGCTGTGGGACCCGTGACCTGGGGGAGGGGCCTGGTAGCGGCTGCAGCGGTGTCAGCGCCAGCACCGGCCACTGCTCAGGATCACACATTCAAATGTACCGGCATCACAGATCACAGATCACCGATGCCGGTACATTTGAAAGTGCTGATGAGAAGGAGCGCAGCTTCTCATCACTGTCCCTCCCGCTGTCTGTGCTCTCTTCAGCACAGCGGTGACGTCACTACTGTGCTGATATGTCCAGAGCACAGACAGCGCGCGAACGAGCACGAGCGGCGGGGACAGAGGACGGGTGAGTATGTACTCACTACATGTGTTCCCTATGGGGGTAGGGAGGGTCGGTGCAGAGCGCCGTGTGTGCGTGCGGTGCAGAGCCTGATGTGTGTGCGGTGCAGAGCCCGATGTGTGCGTGCGGTGCAGAGCCCGATGTGTGCGTGCGGTGCAGAGCCCGATGTGTGCGTGCGGTGCAGAGCCCGATGTGTGCGTGCGGTGCAGAGCCCGATGTGTGCGTGCGGTGCAGAGCCCGATGTGTGCGTGTGGTGCAGAGCCCGATGTGTGCGTGTGGTGTGCAGAGCCCGATGTGTGCGTGTGGTGTGCAGAGCCTGATGTGTGTATGCGGTGCAGAGCCTGATGTGTGCGTGTGGTGTGCAGAGCCTGATGTGTGCGTGTGGTGTGCAGAGCCCGATGTGTGTATGCGGTGCAGAGCCCGATGTGGGGCTGCTATTTGCAATGTTGTAGTGATGACAGGTCAGGTGCTGGGGCAGAATATACTGACAGGGAATGTGTGCAGGGGGCGGGCAGGGGGCGAGGCTGGACACTGAGGCTGGGCAGGGGGAGGGGCTGGACACTGAGGCTGGGCAGGGGGAGGGGCTGGACACTGAGGCTGGGCAGGGGGAGGGGCTGGACACTGAGGCTGGGCAGGGGGAGGGGCTGGACACTGAGGCTGGGCAGGGGGAGGGGCTGGACACTGAGGCTGGGCAGGGGGAGGGGTTGGACAGTGAGGCCGGGCGGTGCCAGCTCTGACTGAGGTTTTGCACAGGAAGTGGTCATTTTGCTTGTGCTGAATGTAAACAAAGAGCTGCAGAGAATAAAGGGTGAATTCAAGAGGAACAAAAGTTAGAAAACAAAAAATAACAATGTAGGGGTGATTTATATGACAATACAGCACAGATTAGCTTAAACTCAAAAATTGTCGGACAACCCCTTTAAGTGGTTATTGGTTACAGAAGAGTAAGCGGAGACCAGCGGTGGAACAAGGGCAGCGGCGTGGGGATCCAGTAAGTGTCCGATTTTTTGTTTACCCCCTTCCCACTCCATCATAGTCAGCTTAGGAGGAGGGTTTTACAGAGCAAAATCTGTCTTGTCCAAAAGTGTTGGCGCCCTTGAAATTCTTACAGAAAATGAAGTATTTCTTCCAGTAAATATTGCTATTACACATCTTTTGTTATTCACAAGTTTAGCTCCTTTGTGTGTATTGGGACAAAAAAAAAAAAAAATGGAGAAAAAAGGCAAATTAGACAAAATTTCACACAAAACCCCCAAGATGATGATTCGGACACAATTTTTGTCATCTTTCCAAAATTGTGGACAATCAACTTTGTTTCCAGCATTTGATACTCATGCAAACTCCCCTGTGACAAGTATCAGGTGTGGGCAATATGAAAATCACATCTGAAACCAGATAAAAAGGGGAGAAGTTCCTCAATATTTGCACTGTGTATGCCACATCAAGAATGGAGAACAGAAAGAGGAGAAGAGAACTGTCAGAGGACTTGAGAACCAAAATTGTTGAAAAATATTAACAATCTCTAGGTTACAAGTCCATCTCCAGAAATCTTGATGTTCCTTTGTCCACAATGTGCAACATAAGCAAGAAGTTTACAACCCATGACACTGCAGCTAATCTCCCTGGATGTGGACGGCAGCGTAAAATTGGTGAAAAATTGTAACACAGGATAATCCGGATGGTGGATAAGCCCCAATCAAGTTCCAAAGAAATTCAAGCCGTTCTGCAGCTCAGGAGGCATCAGTGTGCGTGCGAACTATCCATCCACATCTGAATGAAATGCTATGGAGGAGACCCAGGAGGACCCCACTGCTGACACAGACAGAAAAAAAGCCAAAACGTGGGCAATAAGAAAATTACACCTGAAACCAGATAAAAAGGGGAGAAGTTGGCTCATTCTTTGCATTGTGTGTCTGTGTGTGCCGCACTAAGCATGGAGAAGAGAACTGTCTGAGGACTATAGAACCAAAATTACTTAAAAATATCAACAATCGTAAAGTTACCAGTGCATCTCCAGAGATCTTGATGTTACTTTGTCCACGGTTCCCCAAAAAAAAAAAAACGAAGTTTACAACCCATGGCACTGTAGCTAATTTCCCTGGACGTGGACGGCAGAGAAAAATTGCTGAAAGGTTGTAACGTAGAATAGTCTGGATGGTGGATAAGCCCCAATCAAGCTCCAGAGAAATTCAAGCAGTCCTGCAGCTCAGGGGGCATCAGTGTCAGCACAAACTATCCGTCCACATCTGAATAAAATGAAAAGCTATGGAGGAGACCCAGGAGGACCCCACTGCTGACAGACATAAAAAAGCCAAAATATACGCAAGTAATCAAAATCCTTCCTGGAAAGCGTCTTGTGGACAGATGAGACCAATATAGAGCTTTTTAGTAAAACACATCATTCTACTGTTTACTGAAAACAGAATGAGGCCTACGAAGTAAAGAACACAGCACCTACAGTCACACATGGTGGAGGTCAGGGATGTGTGGGGTTGTTCTGTTGCCGTTGGCACTGGGGGCCATGACTGTGTACAAGACATGAAATCTGAAGATTAGCAAAGGATTTTGTATGGCAACGTAGAGCCCAGTGTCACAAAGCTAGGCGTGCGTCCTAGGTCAGGGGTCTCCAGCAGGACAATGACCCCAAACTCTTCAAGAAGCCCCAGAAATGGATGGAAACAAAGCGCTGCAAAAATGTTGTTTAGCCACAATTAAAAGCACTTAAGTTTAAAAAAAAAAAATAGGTCATAAAGGGTGGACGGCCCCTTTAAGAAACATTTGCGCAGTCTAGATTCCCAGAGTTTATGGCACTACAAGTCTCAGCATGCACTGACCAATGAGGAGACACTGGGAATAGTATCTTCACAACAGCCCATAGGTAGAATAGGATAATACACAACAACAATAGTAAGTGTCATTAATAATATATAATATATAAGTGTCTCCGCCGCAGCCCCCACCTCAGACACTGCGCCCAGTCACTCTGCACACAAATCCTGGCAGACATCTTGGTGTAGGCAGAAAAAACACACAACCGGAAGTGGGCGTCCCGGTGCGGGGGCGGGGACCTTATTGAACAGGAAGTAGAGAGCTTTCTCCGCTAGAGGACGCTGCTCAGGGGCATATAGTGTCGCTTCTTTAGAGCATCTAATGCTGCGCTTAACTGAATAACAAATTGGACTACGGGAAGATGGCGGCGTCCGTTGGTGGATACAGTGGGAGCGAGGACAATAATGGAAAGGGAGATTTAAACTGTTCTGTTGCAGAGAGGACGCAGGGACAGCAGTGAATGGCGAGACTGGGCCAGGTGAGAGGATATATGCACTGTGTCTTTATTATAAGTCTTCTGGAACTACAAGTCCCAGAATGCTGTGTATTGAATCTGTGATATATTTTATTACTTTAGAAAGTTAGACACATCCTCATTTCTACCTGCAAAAATTAGCACATTTCTCAGTCACCTCATTGGAGGACACATGAACCATGGGTGTATATGCTGCCACCTGGAGGCTGACACTAAGAATACAAGATAAAAAAAACACGGTTCCTCCTCAATAGGCTGCATTGGTGCGGCTGACACCCAGCGTTGCCGTTTAGTGTCATTAGGAGGCAGACAGAGGTCTGTGTCTCACTCCTGCTTACATCAGTCTCACATTAGTCTGTGTCTTACATCAGCTCGGATGTTTAGGATTTGAAACACAAGCAAGTAAAGTTTGTAAAATCAGCAGCTTTATGAGTGACAGCAGCTGACAGCTGGGGTGGGTATTCATAGTTATCCCCTCCCCTTGTTATTTATGCTAATTCTATTATAGAATCGATTTACTTTGTGACTAGAAGGACCTGTGCATACCCATGTGATCAGAAGGGGTGGGGTCTCAGCCAACAGAAAAATATTGCTTCCTGGTATCAGCTATGTTGTCTGAGGCCCCGCCCCTTCTGGTCACATGGGTACGACATCAGCACAGGCCCTTTTAGTCACAAAGTAAAATCGATTTTATAATAGAATTAGCATAAATAAAAGGGGATAATTATGAATACCCCCCCCCCCCAGATATTATCTGATCCTCAGCTGTTGCCACTAAAGCAGCTGCCGATTTTATAAACTTTACTTTACTTTCTTGGATTTCAAAATCTAAACATCTGAACTGACCACTACAGGTATGTAGAGAATCAGCCTGATAGTGCCAGTATAGCACTGTATGTATAGAATCAGCCTGATAGTGCCAGTATAGCACTGTATGTATAGAATCAGCCTGATAGTGCCAGTACAGCACTGTATGTATAGAATCAGCCTGATAGCGCCAGTATAGCACTGTATGTATAGAATCAGCCTGATAGTGCCAGTATAGCACTGTATGTATAGAATCAGCCTGATAGTGCCAGTATAGCACTGTATGTATAGAATCAGCCTGATAGCGCCAGTATAGCACTGTATGTATAGACTCAGCCTGATAGTGCCAGTATAGCACTGTATGTATAGAATCAGCCTGATAGCGCCAGTATAGCACTGTATGTATAGAATCAGCCTGATAATGCCAGTATAGCACTGTATGTATAGAATCAGCCTGATAGTGCCAGTATAGCACTGTATGTATAGAATCAGCCTGATAGTGCCAGTATAGCACTGTATGTATAGAATCAGCCTGACAGCGCCAGTATAGCACTGTATGTATAGACTTAGCCTGATAGTGCCAGTATAGCACTGTATGTATAGAATCAGCCTGATAGTGCCAGTATAGCACTGTATGTATAGAATCAGCCTGATAGTGCCAGTATAGCACTGTATGTATAGAATCAGTCTGATAGTGCCAGTATAGCACTGCATGTATAGAATCAGCCTGATAGCGCCAGTATAGCACTGTATGTATAGAATCAACCTGATAGTGCCAGTATAGCACTGTATGTATAGAATCAGCCTGATAGCGCCAGTATAGCACTGTATGTATAGAATCAGCCTGATAGCGCCAGTATAGCACTGTATGTCTAGAATCAGCCTGATAGTGCCAGTATAGCACTGTATGTATAGAATCAGCCTGATAGTGCCAGTATAGCACTGTATGTATAGAATCAGCCTGATAGTGCCAGTATAGCACTGTATGTATAGAATCAGCCTGATAGCGCCAGTATAGCACTGTATGTATAGAATCAGCCTGATAGTGCCAGTATAGCACTGTATGTATAGAATCAGCCTGATAGTGACAGTATAGCACTGTATGTATAGAATCAGCCTGATAGTGCCAGTATAGCACTGTATGTATAGAATCAGCCTGATAGCGCCAGTATAGCACTGTATGTATAGAATCAGCCTGATAGTGCCAGTATAGCACTGTATGTATAGAATCAGCCTGATAGTGCCAGTATAGCACTGTATGTATAGAATCAGCCTGATAGTGCCAGTATAGCACTGTATGTATAGAATCAGCCTGATAGTGCCAGTATAGCACTGTATGTATAGAATCAGCCTGATAGCGCCAGTATAGCACTGTATGTATAGAATCAGCCTGATAGTGCCAGTATAGCACTGTATGTATAGAATCAGCCTGATAGCGCCAGTATAGGACTGTATGTATAGAATCAGCCTGATAGTGCCAGTATAGCACTGTATGTATAGAATCAGCCTGATAGTGACAGTATAGCACTGTATGTATAGAATCAGCCTGATAGCGCCAGTATAGTACTGTATGTATAGAATCAGCCTGATAGCGCCAGTATAGCACTGTATGTATAGAATCAGCCTGATAGTGACAGTATAGAACTGTATGTATAGAATCAGCCTGTTAGCGCCAGTATAGCACTGTATGTATAGAATCAGCCTGATAGTGCCAGTATAGCACTGTATGTATAGAATCAGCCTGATAGCGCCAGTATAGTACTGTATGTATAGAATCAGCCTGATAGCGCCAGTATAGCACTGTATGTATAGAATCAGCCTGATAGCGCCAGTATAGCACTGTATGTATAGAATCAACCTGATAGTGCCAGTATAGCACTGTATGTATAGAATCAGCCTGATAGTGCCAATGTGGCGCCCCTGACCTGGTCAGGCACCACTGAGTACTGCACCCATGCTGGGGACAGTACAATACAGGTAATCCAGAAGGCTGACTGGGGTGTGGAGCACAGGCGCATAGTGATCAGGTCTCACACATGTACCCATGAGAGGACCCCTGGGGATCCCAGGAGGGGGCAAGCCTTCACCTTCACTGGAATAGTGGAGGGGGTAGAGCCTCCATCTCCTCTCAAGGGGTGTGGTAAGAGAGTCTGGTTGCTAGGTGGCGTAGGCAAGAACAGGAGAGGAGGGGCAGTGAGTCAGTTAGAGCAGAACTCCATAGGGCTCAGTGAGGAGCAGACCTGTGGGGTTGATGCTGTCTAACAGCGCCCGCGCAGTGGCTACAGACGGGGGAGAACGGTCAACTAGGAGTGCTACCTGAAAGCCAGCTTCAGCTAGAGAGTGCACGGAGTGGGAAGTAAGGAGACTGCTAGAGAGCACCAGGCCCAACCGGGCGGCAGATCCCGAAGCGAAGATAGATCCAGCTTTCTTCTGCTAAACCTGCCGGTGTGGGGCTCTCAAAGCCCACACCACAACACCACAAAAGCCGCAGCCACGTAACCGCAGTGAGGGCCCATAGGTCATAGGAGGCAAGAGGCTGGAGTGGCCTGGTCCGGGGAACAAGCATACGGCGAACGAAGGGGAGAGAGGCTGCAGCATCTTCCCTGGGCGACCCCCATAGGGACTAAAAGTCGGGGTCACCCCAAACCACCAAGGGCTAAGGAAGGCGAGTCAGTAGTCACCCTCATAAAGTCAGCCTGAAGGATGCCTGGTTCCTACCTGGTTCATCTCAGCTACGCCCGGGTTACTCACCCTGCCACCTGAAGTGAGTAAAAACCCTGAAAGACATCCTGCCTGTGTGGTCATTCTGCGACTTGTGGTACTACAAACCTACACAGGGCCCTGGGGCTTGCCTCACTCTCAGGAGGCTCCTACATCTAACTGCACATATCATCAGCCCCAGGCGTCCCCTAACCTGCAGTGGCGGTCCCTACTGGCCGCAATACTGAGAGTGGCGTCACGATCAAAACAGAAGATTTCCTACCAGTGACGGAGATCCAGCAACGTGGAGTCCCTGAAGGTAACGCACCGACACCGACACAACACCTGCGGGGCTTCACATCTGGCGTCACGAACAGGATAAGGACTAGACCTGTTCAGACAGGTGACCATGTGCCTGGGCGGTCCGCTTGAAAAATTGGAAGCGCCGCCATATTGCCACCATGAAAAGCGCGCTGAAAAACAACAGCAGCCCGCGCTGGGAGAAGTTACCGCCCACGAAGAGGTGTGGCTACCCAGAGATCCCCTGCAGAGTTCTGACCTCGCTGATGAAGAAAGCGGAAGCGTCCAGAGACGGCGGAGCAGAGAAGAAGCCAGCAGCTTGCTAGAGAAAATGGAGTCCAGACGCGGATACCCAGAACCAGGCACTGCTGCCTGGTGGTGCCGGGAGCTTGCCATCTTCTGCGACCGGCTGGAGGCCGGGATTGTGCGACAGCTTAGGGAAGAACGCACGGAGCTCCTGGAGATGGCTGCGGCGGTGCGGACCTACGAGGAGGGAGCCGCGCGACGCATGCCAGACCGAGCGGCGACGACGCAGACCCCGATGCTGCCACAGATGGGTGAGTCGAGTGATGCCCCGGCCAGCACAAGTGCCCCGATCCCTGCTGCCACGCCCGCGGTCCCGGAAGAGGCGCCCGGCGCGGCGCCACCGAACCAGGCCGCAGCCACGCTAGGTGCGGCCCGCCAAGCCCAGGCCGCTGCAGCGATGCCTCGCCTGTCCCGCCGGGCTCCGACCACCACGGCAGTGCTCATCCGTGCTGCAGGTGTGACGCTGACCCAGGCTGCCACCCTGCTGAACCCGGTCCGCCAAGACCCCAACGCAGCAGCGACGCTCGTCCGCGCCGCAAGTGATATGCTGAACCAGGCCGCAGCCCCGCCGGGTGCGGCCCGCCAAGCTCCGATCACTGCAGCGACGCCCGACTCAGCCTGCACGGACCCCATCGAGGCTGCGACGCCAAGTGAGACCGCGGCTGCAGTGTCCAGTCCGGCCCGCCAGGAACCGGCCGCGACAGAAACGCCAATTCAGGCCGCCGCCATACAGGGCGCGGCCCGCCAAGACCAGGCCGCCGCCATACCAGGCGCGGCCCGCCAAGACCAGGCCGCCGCCATGCCAGGCGCGGCCCGCCAAGAAGAGAAGACTACCTCATCATTTTCCCCGGCCTGCAAGGCCAGAGCAGACACCGCTCCCCAGTCCAGAGAGGTCCCTGCTAGGAAGACCCTGATAGGAGAGGACCCCGAATACTGGAAGCTGAAGGCTGACCTAGAGGCCCAGTTTCCACAAGAGATGGTGGATCGGTATTTGCTCCCTCCGTATACCCCCAAGGAGATTCCGGCAACCCCTGCAGCCGCGCCAGAGAGTCCACCGCCCAGACCAGCTGAAGAGAGCCCATCCCCAGCACTGCCACAACCAGAGTGCAGTGAAGAACTAAGGGGGAGAGGAGGCCAGGAAGCAGAAGGGCTGACTCCGACGCCAACCGCAGCAGACCCCTACCCAGAGCCGGAGATGCTGCCCTATTCCCGCTGGGAGGAGGAAGACTTGACACCGTCAGCAGACGAAGATCAGCCCAAAGACCTCACCTGGGAGCCTGCAGGCATGAACCCAGCCCGCAAGACACGGCGCAGCAGAACAAAGCGTCCTCCAACACCACAGTCTCCAGAGCAGAGGGAGGTCACAGCCAGAGACCTGGAGGAGAAAAGGTGCCTAAGAAGGTCCCAAGCCCAGGCTAGAGGACCCCTTTACAGAGGAATAGTAGAGGACTTCAACTTGAAAAGCGGATACGGCTTCATTGTAGTGAAAGGAATAAAAGAGGGCATATTTGTAAATCGGAGAGATGTTCAAGCCCACCTGCCCAGAGGACATTCAGGCAGAAATTTGAAAATTGGGGACTTAGTACAGTTCACCTTGCATCAAGGAGAAAGGGGCTACTATGCCTTAGACGTAGCACCATGTCCCAGACAAGAAAGACAAGAAAGACAAGAAAGACAAGAAAGACAAGAAAGACAAGAAAGACAAGAAAGACAAGAAAGACAAGAAAGACAAGAAAGAAAAGACAGAGATACAGAAACGGATGCAGAAAAAGAAACAGATGAAGACCAAGAAAGGAAAGATAAAGAACCTACAGATGAAACAACCACAGACAAAGATCCTACAGATGAAACAACCACGGACGACGACGGAGAGCAAGAAAGTCACGGGTGCCGGTGCCCTACATGCCCACGCCCTAGTGAAAAAGAGGAGTAAAGTAAAGGAAAGAAAGAAGTTTTGACCAGTTAAAGTTTGAAAAGTTTTGTTTGCAACGTTTAAGAAATGCGCCCACAAAAACTATTGTGAGAAATAAACTTTAAGGCTATGAACTTGCTATAGCCACAAACTCTCGCAGTGTAAATAGTTACACCAGTGGCACCACCACCAGGGCCAGCCTGTTTAGGGGCTTGGCTCGTCTGCAACCAGGGGGGCCCGTCCGTAGAAAAGGGCCTTGGCTCGCCTGCAACCAGAGAGCACGCCTGTTTATGGGGCCTTGGCTCACCACCACAAAGAGGGTACCTGGTCAGCACCAACTGTGGAGGCCGCCTCTGCATCCTGCCAGAAGAGGCTGACGGCGCGGATCCACCAGGCCAGGTATACCCTGAAACCACCAGCCCATGAAAGCCGCCTCTACATCCTGCCAGAAGTGGCTGAAGTCGCGGCCAACGGGAGAGGAAGATTGGAGGAAAGGTCTGGGGAAGTAGATGGCCCAGACCTGGTTACCAACAGGACCGGTGACCTGCCTCCTGAGAGGGTTTTGGGTGGGTTAACGGACTTGTGGGTGGAGGGTGGTGATGTCTGATACCTGGTGGTTTTAAAAATGTTTTACATGTTTTTAATGTTTTATGCATTTTAAAATGTTGTCTTGCAGCCCGAGGACGTGCTGGTGATAACTAAGGGGGAATGTGGCGCCCCTGACCTGGTCAGGCACCACTGAGTACTGCACCCATGCTGGGGACAGTACAATACAGGTAATCCAGAAGGCTGACAGGGGTGTGGAGCACAGGCGCATAGTGATCAGGTCTCACACATGTACCCATGAGAGGACCCCTGGGGATCCCAGGAGGGGGCAAGCCTTCACCTTCACTGGAATAGTGGAGGGGGTAGAGCCTCCATCTCCTCTCAAGGGGTGTGGTAAGAGAGTCTGGTTGCTAGGTGGCGTAGGCAAGAACAGGAGAGGAGGAGCAGTGAGTCAGTTAGAGCAGAACTCCATAGGGCTCAGTGAGGAGCAGACCTGTGGGGCTGTTGCTGTCTAACAGCGCCCGCGCAGTGGCTACAGACGGGGGAGAACGGTCAACTAGGAGTGCTGCCTGAAAGCCAGCTTCAGCTAGAGAGTGCACGGAGTGGGAAGTAAGGAGACTGCTAGAGAGCACCAGGCCCAACCGGGCGGCAGATCCCGAAGCGAAGATAGATCCAGCTTTCTTCTGCTAAACCTGCCGGTGTGGGGCTCTCAAAGCCCACACCACATCACCACAAAAGCCGCAGCCACGTAACCGCAGTGAGGGCCCATAGGTCATAGGAGGCAAGAGGCTGGAGTGGCCTGGTCCGGGGAACAAGCATACGGCGAACGAAGGGGAGAGAGGCTGCAGCATCTTCCCTGGGCGACCCCCATAGGGACTAAAAGTCGGGGTCACCCCAAACCACCAAGGGCTAAGGAAGGCGAGTCAGTAGTCACCCTCATAAAGTCAGCCTGAAGGATGCCTGGTTCCTACCTGGTTCATCTCAGCTACGCCCGGGTTACTCACCCTGCCACCTGAAGTGAGTAAAAACCCTGAAAGACATCCTGCCTGTGTGGTCATTCTGCGACTTGTGGTACTACAAACCTACACAGGGCCCTGGGGCTTGCCTCACTCTCAGGAGGCTACTACATCTAACTGCACACACCATCAGCCCCAGGCGACCCTCAACCTGCAGTGGCGGTCCCTACTGGCCGCAATACTGAGAGTGGCGTCACGATCAAAACAGAAGATTTCCTACCAGTGACGGAGATCCAGCAACGTGGAGTCCCTGAAGGTAACGCACCGACACCGACACAACACCTGCGGGGCTTCACACCAGTATAGCACTGTATGTATAGAATCAGCCTGATAGTGCCAGTATAGCACTGTATGTATAGAATCAGCCTGATAGTGCCAGTATAGCACTGTATTTATAGGATGAGCCTGATAGTGCCAGTATAGCACTGTATGTATAGAATCAGCCTGATAGCGCCAGTATAGCACTGTATGTATAGAATCAGCCTGATAGTGCCAGTATAGCACTGTATGTATAGAATCAGCCTGATAGTGCCAGTATAGCACTGTATGTATAGAATCAGTCTGATAGTGCCAGTATAGCACTGCATGTATAGAATCAGCCTGATAGCGCCAGTATAGCACTGTATGTATAGAATCAACCTGATAGTGCCAGTATAGCACTGTATGTATAGAATCAGCCTGATAGTGCCAGTATAGCACTGTATGTATAGAATCAGCCTGATAGTAACAGTATAGCACTGTATGTATAGACTCAGCCTGATAGTGCCAGTATAGCACTGTATGTATAGAATAAGCCTGATAGTGCCAGTATAGCACTGTATGTATAGAATCAACCTGATAGTGCCAGTATAGCACTGTATGTATAGAATCAGCCTGATAGTGCCAGTATAGCACTGTATGTATAGAATCAGCCTGATAGTGCCAGTATAGCACTGTATGTATAGAATCAGCCTGATAGTGCCAGTATAGCACTGTATGTATAGAATCAGCCTGATAGTGCCAGTATAGCACTGTATGTATAGAATCAGCCTGATAGTGACCGTATAGCACTGTATGTATAGACTCAGCCTGATAGCGCTAGTATAGCACTGTATGTATAGAATCAGCCTGATAGCGCCAGTATAGCACTGTATGTATAGAATCAGCCTGATAATGCCAGTATAGCACTGTATGTATAGACTCAGCCTGATAGTGCCATTATAGCACTGTATGTATAGAATCAGCCTGATAGTGCCAGTATAGCACTGTATGTATAGACTCAGCCTGATAGTGCCAGTATAGCACTGTATGTATAGAATCAGCCTGATAGCGCCAGTATAGCACTGTATGTATAGAATCAGCCTGATAGCGCCAGTATAGCACTGTATGTATAGAATCAGCCTGATAGTGACAGTATAGCACTGTATGTATAGAATCAGCCTGATAGTGCCAGTATAGCACTGTATGTATAGAATCAGCCTGATAGTGCCAGTATAGCACTGTATGTATAGAATCAGCCTGAGAGTGACAGTATAGCACTGTATGTATAGAATCAGCCTGCTAGTGACAGTATAGCACTGTATGTATAGACTCAGCCTGATAGTGACAGTATAGCACTGTATGTATAGAATCAGCGTGATAGCGCCAATATAGCACTGTATGTATAGAATCAGCCTGATAGCGCCAGTATAGCACTGTATGTATAGAATCAGCCTGATAGTGCCAGTATAGCACTGTATGTATAGACTCAGCCTGATAGTGCCAGTATAGCACTGTATGTATAGAATCAGCCTGATAGTGCCAGTATAGCACTGTATGTATAGAATCAGCCTGATAGCGCCAGTATAGCACTGTATGTATAGAATCAGCCTGATAGTGACAGTATAGCACTGTATGTATAGACTCAGCCTGATAGTGACAGTATAGCACTGTATGTATAGAATCAGCCTGATAGCGCCAGTATAGCACTGCATGTATAGACTCAGCCTGATAGTGACAGTATAGCACTGTATGTATAGAATCAGCCTGATAGCGCCAGTATAGCACTGTATGTATAGAATCAGCCTGATAGTGCCAGTATAGCACTGTATGTATAGAATCAGCCTGATAGCGCCAGTATAGCACTGTATGTATAGAATCAGCCTGATAGTGCCAGTATAGCACTGCATGTATAGACTCAGCCTGATAGTGACAGTATAGCACTGTATGTATAGAATCAGCCTGATAGCGCCAGTATAGCACTGTATGTATAGAATCAGCCTGCTAGTGACAGTATAGCACTGCATGTATAGAATCAGCCTGATAGCGCCAGTATAGCACTGTATGTATAGAATCAGCCTGATAGTGCCAGTATAGCACTGCATGTATAGACTTAGCCTGATAGTGACAGTATAGCACTGTATGTATAGAATCAGCCTGATAGTGCCAGTATAGCACTGCATGTATAGACTTAGCCTGATAGTGACAGTATAGCACTGTATGTATAGAATCAGCCTGATAGCGCCAGTATAGCACTGTATGTATAGAATCAGCCTGCTAGTGACAGTATAGCACTGGCTTTAGGTTATATAGGAAAATCCTGGTGATTGGTGCACTTTAAGCCTCACTGATGTGACTGGTTTGGTACATTGGTTCATCCCTTACGATTTCTCAGTCCCCAGGGTGATCTCCATCACCCTTGTCTTTTTCGCCTATGTACTTCCATCTTTTGACCTCCTGGCCTGGACCGTCCCTTGCGAGGGTTAATGTAAGTCATTCCAATGGGCAACTTCTGTTGTGTTGCTTGGACCCCCCCAGGCGTTTGGAGATTTTACGTAACACAAGAAGCCTACTTCTGCTGCTATAGTTTCCCCCGGTCGGTGACGGGTCAGTGCCGAGGTTTGGACTGTTCTACATTTCAGGGGACTCTTGGTCCTTCAGGACAGGATTCTCTGGACTGAAGATGTTCAATGTCTGTTATTACATTTAGAAAGCCCCCTATTCATAGTGCTCCTTTGGCGATATCCTCCTTTTTTATTTTTGCTTGGCTGTCTTGACCAAGGTTGTTTCCCAAAGTCCAGGCTATCTTGTAGGCCATAGGTCTAGACCAGGGGTCTCAAGCCCGCGGGCTGCATGCGGCCCCTCAGGGTGGTTCGTGCGGCCCACAGGCCCGTGCCCCTGGTCACTATCGCGGCAAGTGCAGGGGCCGCAGCCACTGTCTGCGATTTATGTCAGATGAATGTGTTGCTGGGGCTGCGGTCTCGCGCCGGCAATACAATCATCTCACATAAATCACTGACAGTGACGCTGCCGCGATAGTGACCGGGGGCACGGGCCTGGGGGCCGCACGAAGCAGAGATGAGGCAGCGGAGGGGGCGCAGGACAGGTGAGAAGAATTGTGTGTGTGTGTGTGTGTGTGTGTGTTGGACGTTAACCCCTTAGCGACCTATGATGTACTGGGTACATTATGGCTCCCTGGTACTTAAGGACCCTTGACATACCCAGTACGTCATGGTGACATCGCAGCCCCGGAGGCTGCGATCGCTGCAAATACCTAAAGGCCCAGTCACACACAACGACTTACCTGCGATCCTGAAAACGATGCGACCTGATAGGGATCGCAGGTAAGTCGCTGGGAGGTCGCTGGTGAGATGTCACACAGTCAGATCTTACCAGTGATGCAGAACAATACAGGTGGCAGTAGCGACCTGTATAACGATCTCAGCAGTCACTGTGACCCTGTCACACAGAGTCACACACAGCGATGTGTCCTGCCCAGCAGGATGTCACCTTTGAAGAAAATGACCTGGACCATTCGGCAACGACCGGCGACCTCACAGCAGGGGCCATTCTGCAATGACCGGCGACCTCACAGCAGGGGCCATTCTGCAATGACCGGCGACCTCACAGCAGGGGCCATTCTGCAACGACCGGCGACCTCACAGCAGGGGCCATTCTGCAATGACCGGCGACCTCACAGCAGGGGCCAGATCACTGGTAGATGTCACACATAACGAGATCGCTAACGGGATCGCTACTGCGTCACAGAAACCGTGACTCAGCTGCGATCTCGCTAGCGATCTCGTTATGTGTGACAGTACCTTTAGATTCGGGGAGGAGGGGACCTCAGGAGGGGGGGGGGGTCTCCTCCCCGGACCTACGGAGGCTGTGATTGGCTGAACGGCGTTCGTCAGCCAATCACAGCAACTAATGTTTCAGCCATTGAAAATCGCTGAAACATTGAAATCCAGCCCTGATCAGGGCAGCTGTAGCACTGGCCATTGGCTGGAGCTGGGTGACCTGTGTTTCACCCGCCCCCAGCTCTGATTGGAGAGACCGGCCTTGTGACCGATCTGTCCAATCACTGTGGCCGGAGACCGCCCCCTCAGCTTCACTCCGGCGTCTGTGACTCTGTGGAAGGTGAGGGGAGCCGCTGACCCATTACTACAGGATGGGGACAAAGTGCGCACATTACTATGGGATGGGGAGAAGGCTGGGGACATGACTATAGGATTGGGCCATTACAAGGATGGGGACACTACTATAGGATGGGGACACTACTATAGGATGGGGACAATACTATAGGATGGGGACAATACTATAGGATGGGGACAATACTATAGGATGGGGACAATACTATAGGATGGGGACAATACTATAGGATGGGGACAATACTTTAGGATGGGGACAATACTATAGGATGGGGACAATACTACAGGATGGGGACAAAGTGCGCACATTACTATGGGATGGGGATAAGGCTGGGGACATTACTATAGGATGGGGACACTACAAGGATGGGCACATTACTATAGGATGGGGACACTACAAGGATGGGCACATTACTATTGGATGGGCACATTACTATTGGATGGGCACATTACTATTGGATGGGCACATTACTATTGGATGGGCACATTACTATTGGATGGGCACATTACTATTGGATGGGCACATTACTATTGGATGGGCACATTACTATTGGATGGGCACATTACTATTGGATGGGCACATTACTATTGGATGGGCACATTACTATTGGATGGGCACATTACTATTGGATGGGCACATTACTATAGGATGGGGACATTACTATAGGATGGGGACATTACTATAGGATGGGGACATTACTATAGGATGGGGACATTACTAAAGGATGGGGACATTACAAGGATGGGCACAATACTATTGGATGGGGACATTATTACTATAGTATGGGGACATTAGGATAGGGACTAGGATGGGCACATTATTATAGGATTGGGACTAGGATGGGCACAGTACTAAAGGATAGGGACAAGGATGGGCACATGACTATAGGATGGGGACATTACTACAGGATGGGGACAAGGTGGGCACATTACTGTAGGATAGGGACATTACTACAAGGGGACAAGGATGGGAAACATTACTATAGAATAGGGATAATGCTGGGGACATTACTATAGGGTGGGGACAAGGTTGGCACATTACTAAAGGATGGGCACATTACTATAGAATGGGGACAGTACTATAGGATGGGGACATTGCTACAAGGGGACAAGGATGGGGAACATTACTATAAGATGGGGGACATTACTATAGGATAGGGACAAGGATGAACACATTACTGCAAAATGGGGACAAGGATGGGGAACATTACTGTGGGATGGGGCACAATACACCAAGGGGACAAGGATGGGCACATTACTATAGGATAGGGACAAGGATGAACACATTACTGCAAAATGGGGACAAGGATGGGGAACATTACTGTAGGATGGGGCACAATACACCAAGGGGACAAGGATGGGCACGTTACAACAAGATGGGGAACATTACTAAAAGATGTTGGTCAAAATTTCTATATAGTGCTAATTGTAAGACTATTAGTTACAAGAAAGGGATAAAATGTAAAAAAAAAAGGTTTATGTTTAAACAAAGAATGTGCACGTTTGCTATAATGAACAAGTGAAAATGTTGAAAATCTGTGATCCCAAGGTGTGTAAAAAATAAAATAAAAAATATATATATATGGTACCAATAAAAATGTCACTTTGTCCTGCAAAGAATGCGGCCCCCCAAATTATTTTTTTTCCTCTGTGCGGCCCAAACACCCAGCTGAGTTTGAGACCCCTGGTCTAGACGAACCTGGGGCCACCATTAGCTCCCTGTATTTGGTGGACCGCATTCTGGTCTTGGGCACTCTTTAGTATTTCTCCATTTTGGGTTTCTAGCAGGCGTATTTGTTCCTCTCTAGAGATCTCTTCCATCAGGTGAGGCTCCGAGTGTCGGCTTCCACCGGTCTCTCTCCATCTGGACAGAGCACTCTGGCAGTCGGCTCCCTCCTTTTTCCTTAGCGTTTTTTCCATCTTTCACCTTACTAAGGTCATTACTCTCCTTCCTTTAGGCACTTCGCCTCTCATCTCTTGGGGGGGGGGGGGCTCTCACACAATTTGGCATAGTCAGAGCTGTGCAGCTTTCCCTGTCTCTCATAGCTTCATTTGGACCTTCGGTTGCTGTGAGGGTCATCACGGTATGTTCTGGCAGATGTCAGACCACTTCTATAGCTACCATTGTTCTCTGGTTTTGATCCACCAATTTGGAAGATTGGGCTAAGCTAGGGTGCCCTCACCTGGGCACGGCTCCCCCCAATGGCTTAGAAGCCTCCTGGGTCTTATTGCCCAGGCTTCCGTTCTTCAGTTCCATAGGGCCGGTACTTAGTCTTCTATGCCCTGTAGACTGTGAGCCCTCGCGGGCAGGGTCCTCTCTCCTCCTGTAGATGTGAGCCCTCGCGGGCAGGGTCCTCTCTCCTCCTGTAGATGTGAGCCCTCGCGGGCAGGGTCCTCTCTCCTCCTGTAGATGTGAGCCCTCGCGGGCAGGGTCCTCTCTCCTCCTGTAGACTGTGAGCCCTCGCGGGCAGGGTCCTCTCTCCTCCTGTAGATGTGAGCCCTCGCGGGCAGGGTCCTCTCTCCTCCTGTAGACTGTGAGCCCTCGCGGGCAGGGTCCTCTCTCCTCCTGTAGACTGTGAGCCCTCGCGGGCAGGGTCCTCTCTCCTCCTGTAGACTGTGAGCCCTCGCGGGCAGGGTCCTCTCTACTCCTGTAGACTGTGAGCCCTCGCGGGCAGGGTCCTCTCTCCTCCTGTAGACTGTGAGCCCTCGCGGGCAGGGTCCTCTCTACTCCTGTAGACTGTGAGCTCTCGCGGGCAGGGTCCTCTCTCCTCCTGTAGATGTGAGCCCTCGCGGGCAGGGTCCTCTCTCCTCCTGTAGACTGTGAGCCCTCGCGGGCAGGGTCCTCTCTCCTCCTGTAGACTGTGAGCCCTCGCGGGCAGGGTCCTCTCTCCTCCTGTAGACTGTGAGCCCTCGCGGGCAGGGTCCTCTCTCCTCCTGTAGACTGTGAGCCCTCGCAGGCAGGGTCCTCTCTCCTCCTGTACCAGTCTGTCTTGTACTGTTAATGATTGTTGTACATATACCCTCTCTCACTTGTAAAGCGCCATGGAATAAATGGCGCTATAATAATAAATAATAATAATCTACATCAATGTGGAGCTCTTACCTTTTGTATTTAGGGATCTATGTCTTGTCATGGTTGGGAATTTAGGGAAAACCTGCAAATTGGGTTTTTTTCAGGGTCACAGAGACGGAGTCCAAATCAAATCTGCGCAGATGTATGTATGAGGAGCAATAACCACACAGAGACGTGTCTCTATTCGGGAGAAGCTCAATGGTCTTCTGATTCATATATAGTAAAATACACACAGTTATTCAGTTCAACATTGTCCCTGATTGGTCAGACATATCCAGCAATATTCATACAGTACGTCGTCAGCCTGTTTCTTGCTTCCTAATATCAGCTTAAACCAGCTACTGAAAATACTTTGTTGTTAACACATTGGTGAGCAAGAACGAGGAGGCAACCTCCCACATCTCACATCCCACATCTCACATGGTGAGAACTAACTGATTACAGATTCTCCTTGTATATTCTAAATAGCTGTTTGTTCATTCTGGCTTGATGATTTAGTTACCACATTCCTGTACGCACATCTTAGAATCATATTATGGCGTCTAGGCGATTGTCATATAGACACACAGATAATTATGCAATGACATCTATACTTTGATTATTTACACACACAGATCATCTTATTACCTATAGCCCAGGCTACCTTCACAGTCTTAGCACAAGGGTTGTACAAGCGGCAGCTGCTCCGGTAGTAACCTGACCGAGTGCTATTATTCTGCAGTACTAGTATTGGTGTTCCCTCTCCAGGGACAGCTTCAGGACGACCCATGGTTCTTGTGTCCCCCAATAAAGTGATCGAGAAATAAAGATTTTTGTTCCTCACCACAAAATCTTTCTCATAGCCTTCATTAACCCCTTCACCCCCGGCCACTAAAACACCCTAATGACCGGGCCATTTTTTGCAATTCTGACCAGTGTCACTTTGACAGGTTATAACTCTGGGACGCTTCAACGGATCCTGGCGATTCTGAGATTGTTTTTTCGTGACATATTGTACTTCATGTCAGTGGTAAATTTAGGCCGATATTTTTTGCGTTTATTTGTGAAAATTTAGGAAATTTGGCGAAAATTTTGAAAATTTCGCAATTTTCAAACTTTGAAAATTTATGCCCATAAATCTGAGAAATATGTCACACAAAATAGTTACTAAATAACATTTCCCACTTGTCAACTTTACATCAGCGCAATTTTCGAAACAAATTTTTTTTTCGTTAGGAAGTTAGAAGGGGTCAAAGTTCATCAGCAATTTCTCATTTTTCCAACAAAATTTAGAAAATAATTTTTTTTAGGGACCACATCACATTTGAGGTGACTTTGAGAGACCGAGGTGACTGAAAATACCCAAAAGTGACCCCATTCTAAAAACTGCACCCCTCACTCTGCTCAAAACCACATCCAAAAAGTTTATTAACCCTTTAGGTGCTTCACAGGAACCAAAGCAATGTGGAAGGAAAAAATGAAAATTTTACTTTTTAACACAAAAATGTTACTTTAGCCATAAAATTTTCATTTTCACAAGGGAGAAAAGAGAAAGTGCACCCTACAATTTATTGTGCATTTTCTCCTGAGTACGCTGATACCCCATATGTGGTAAAAATCAATTGTTTGGGTGCACAGCGGAGCTCGGAAGGGAAGGAGCGCCATTTGAATTTTTGAATGCAAAATTAGCTGCACTCATTAGCGGACGCCATGTCGGGTTTGAAGACCCCCTGAGGTGCCTAAACAATGGAGCTCCCCCACAAGTGACCCCATTTTGGAAACTAGAGCCCTCAAATATTTTTTCTAGATGTTTGATGAGCACTTTGAACACCTGGGGGCTTCACAGAAGTTTATAACGTTGAGCCGTGAAAAGAAAAAAAAATGTTTTTACCACAAAACTGTTGCTTCAACTAGGTAGCTTTTTTTTTCACAAGGGTATCGGGAAAAAATGCAACATAAAATGTATTGTCCATTTTCTCCTGAGTACGCAGATACCTCATATGTGGTGGAAATCAAATGTTTGGACACACGGCAGTGCTTGGAATGCAAGGAGCGCCATTTGAATTTTTGAACGCAAAATTAGCTGCACTAATTAGCGGACGCCATGTCGGGTTTGAAGACCCCCTGAGGTGCCTAAACAATGGAGCTCCCCCACAAGTGACCCCATTTTGGAAACTAGAGCCCTCAAATATTTTTTCTAGATGTTTGATGAGCACTTTGAACACCTGGGGGCTTCACAGAAGTTTATAACGTTGAGCCGTGAAAAGAAACTTTTTTTTTTTTACCACAAAACTGTTGCTTCAACTAGGTAGCTTTTTTTTTCACAAGGGTATTGGGAAAAAATGCAACATAAAATGTATTGTCCATTTTCTCCTGAGTACGCAGATACCTCATATGTGGTGGAAATCAAATGTTTGGACACACGGCAGTGCTCGGAAGGGAAGGAGCGCCATTTAAATGCAAAATTAGCTGCACTCATTAGCGGACGCCATGTCAGGTTTGAAGACCCCCTGAGGTGCCTAAACAATGGAGCTCCCCCACAAGTGACCCCATTTTGGAAACTAGAGCCCTCAAATAATTTTTCTAGATGTTTGGTGAGCACTTTGAACACCTGGGGGCTTCACAGAAGTTTATAGCGTTGAGCTGTGAAAAGAAAAAAAAATGTTTTACCACAAAACGGTTGCTTCAATTAGGTAGCTTTTTTTTCACAAGGGTAACAGGAAAAAATGCACCATAAAATGTATTGTGCATTTTCTCCTGAGTACGCAGATACATCATATGTGGTGGAAAGTAATTGTTTGGGCGCATGGCGGGGCTCAGAAGAGAAGGAGCGCCATTTGACAGCAAAATTGGTTGGAATCATTAGCGGACGCCATGTCACGTTTGGAGACCCCCTATGGTGCCTAAACAGTGGAGCTCCCCCACAAGTGACACCATTTTGGAAACTAGAGCCCTCAAATAATTTTTCTAGATGTTTGGTGAGCACTTTGAACACCTGGGGGCTTCACAGAAGTTTATAGCGTTGAGCCGTGAAAAGAAAACATTTTTTTTTACCACAAAACGGTTGCTTCAACTAGGTAGCTTTTTTTTCACAAGGCTATCAGGAAAAAATGCACCATAAAACGTATTGTGCATTTTCTCCTGAGTACGCAGATACCTCATATGTGGTGGAAAGTAATTGTTTGGGCGCATGGAGGGGCTCAGAAGAGAAGGAGCGCCATTTGACTTTTCAAACGCACAGACGCAGTGCACTGATCGGCCGCTGCAGGACGCACGGTCGGATGCGATAAAAAAAGCGTCTGGGATACGTAAAAAAAAAGTCACGCCAAAAATTGACCATGGATGCAGATACGTTATGTGCATCCCTGATCAGCGCTCGGCGGGACGCACAGACGGATGCCATACAAAAATTGTCGCGAATACGGAAAAAAGTCACGCCAAAAATTGAGCAGGGATGCCGATCCGTTATCTGCATCCCTGATCAGCGCTCGGCGGGACGCACGGACGGATGCGATACAAAAAGCGTCGCGAATACGGAAAAAAGTCACGCCAAAAATTGAGCAGGGATGCCGATCCGTTATCTGCATCCCTGATCAGCGCTCGGCGGGACGCACGGTCGGACGCGATACAAAAAGCGTCGCGAATACGGAAAAAAGTCACGCCAAAAATTGAGCAGGGATGCCGATCCGTTATCTGCATCCCTGATCAGCGCTCGGCGGGACGCACGGACGGACGCGATACAAAAAGCGTCGCGAATACGGAAAAAAGTCATGCCAAAAACTGACCACGGATGCAGATCCGTTATCTGCATCCCTGATCAGCGCTTGGCGGGACGCACGGACAGATGAAGTGTAAAAATGGACAGGATACAAGAAAAAAAAAAAAAAAAAAGTTATACTCACAGTACCAAGAGGACTAGCAGGAGGATCACTGACCAGAAGAGTTGCAGAGGAACAAGAAGGCAGTGAGATAGACAGCTTTACACCAGCAGCAGGCAGGACGTTGGACAGATCAGCAGAAGGACCCAGCGATGGAGGCAGATGTGATCGGGCCAGTGAAGACCTCGGACGACCCGTGAAGGCAGGTAAGAGGACGTCGGGGGGGGGGGGGGGCAGGGGGGGGATGGGGAGAGGGGGGGGCAGATGGGGGGGGTTAGAGGGAGAGCAGAGGGGGCGGAGAAGCAAAGGCAGAAGGAAGGAACCTTGGAAGCAGAATAGAGATGACAGAGGAGGCAGGCAGATCGCGTGGGGAGCAGATCGGGATGCCGGGGGGCAGATCGGGGCGTAGGGGGGCAGATCGGGGCGTAGGGGGGCAGATCTGGGGGGGCACGGGCAGGGGCCTTCACGGGAGCGCGCAGGGGCCTTCACGGGAGCGCGCAGGGGCCATCGCCGGAGCGCAATACTTACCTTTGGAGCTGGCGCGGGTGACAGCAGAGGCGGCGTCTGCGGCGGCAGCAGCGGTGGCGTGGTACCAAAAGTACCAGCCACTCCACGCTGCAGCCATGTTGGGGGAGGGTCCCCAGAGCAGTACAGGCCTGGGGAGGGCGGCCACCGGCAGATCAGACCGCCCCACTGCACACTGATTGGAGCGATTGCGCGTCATAGCACGATCGCTCCAATCAGTGCTGCAGGGGCTGGGGGCGGCATGTTTGAGGTCCACCTATGATATGCTGCAGCAGCTGCGGCATCTCATAGCTGGATCTCACAGGATCGCACTAATTCGGGCATTATTTTTGCCGAAATTAGTGCGATCGATGTGGTTGGCGGTTCAGATTTGAACAGCCAATCACATCGATCGTCGATAGGGGGTGGCGATGCCACCCCCCCTGGGGTCAAGCAAAGGTCCCCTGCTGTAAGAAACAGCAGGGGACATCATTTGAAAGCCGTTGCTATGGCCACGGCAATCAAATGAAGTTTAGGCAGTAAAATTACGTCCCTGGTCGTTAAGTCACGTTAAAATAGGACGTAATTTTACTGCCCGCGGTCGTGAAGGGGTTAAGGGACCCCCCCCCGCACATTCCATTATTTTAAAGGGTTATGGTTCAGCTTTATTATTAGTGACAGTGTATTGACCCATGTTGTGTCCCCCAATGAAGGCTACGTTATCGGGCTAAGCTAAAGTGCCCAAGTCTCTCCGTCCGCGGCTTTAGAAGCCTCCTGGGTCTTATTGCCCAGGCATACGAGCCACCTCCACTGCCGGGTGTCACCAGAACTGATAGACCTTGTGATGAGCGACTTGTTGGCTCTGATATTTTCCCTGGACGTCACCTCTTGGCTTTGGAATGGACGGACGTCATTTCTTATTCTTCCTCCTGTCATGGCCTCACATGATGCAGTTGGGCAATTTTCTTGGCCATGAGACCGGTATCGATGAGCTGGATGCTGCTGCTTCTCTTTTCTTGGAAAATCTTCTTCATGGCGGCTCCTCGATTTGAACCAGTGACTTTCACTTGGGAATCAACCTAATAACAAACTGAGCTATTAGGGAATGTGAGAACAGGTTGTAATTTGTAGTATACAGGAAGAAAGAGCAAAACAGTAACAATGCAGTAACATGAGAAGAATCTGCATTAACTAACCATATGCTAAATAGCTGCAAGTCACATTTATGTATGAGAAGCCAGGATGATTGTCTATAAAATGAAGGTCGTCTCACACTCAGAGCTGTAGAGGACGGTGAGATATGGAGCCTTAAAGGCAAAACTGTAAAACATTGTTACCCTTCTGCTTGTCAGTGTATATCTACCAGCCTCAATGTCTCCTATGTGATATATATACAGCAAACTGTTCCTCCTTTGTGATGTATATACAGTAGTCTGTGTCCATTGTGATGTATATACAGCAGTTTCACTGTATCTCATCTGATGTGCATACAGCATTCCGTCTCCTATGTGACGCATACACAGCAGTCTGTTTCCTATGTAATGTATATACAGCAGTCTGTGTCCTTTGTGATGTGTATACAGCAGGCACACTGTCTCATCTGATGTATATACAGCAGTTTGTGTCTTCTATGTGATGAATTTAAGCAGTGTCTCCTATGTGATGTATATACAACAGTCTAATTTGTGATATATATACAGCAGTCTGTGTCTCCTATGTGATGTATATACGGCAGTCTGTTTATCCTACCAATACCTCAGAATTTGAGTGGTTTTTTTTCATGTCTGCCCACCTATGGGCATGTAAGTATTGTGTAAAACATGTCTAAAGAGGTTATCTGAAGTTTGGAAATTATTATAGATGGGGGACACCTTCCAGACAAGTGGAGTCTGACCACTGGGACCCCCCAATCCAAAGAACTTAAGGGATGTGACTGGATCAGTGGTCGATCACATGCACGACTATTCCAACCACACTCGGGTTTTTTGGGGTCCCAGCGATCAGACCCCCATGGATAAAGAATAACGTCTAACCTTGAAAAAACTTATTTAAAATCACTTGTTTGTTTTTTACAATTTCTATTTAAAAAGTCAAAGAAATGAGGGTAAAAAAACTAGTTGCTAAATGTGTTGCCCTCTTTTACCCCTCTGCTTTGGTGACAATTTTTCATTAACCATTTTGCCACATTTGGGTGCTCCTAGTGCTGAAAAAATATCAACTTTCATAAATCAGATGAAAGGATCTGAGAAAAAAAAAATATTACAAACTTTTCTGATTGGCCGAACGAGCTCACTGACGGATCCTCAGTTAACTCCTTCAGCAATAGATAGCACAGAGGCTATAGAAAGCAAACAGTGCGACATGTTTACGGAAATCCATTTGCAAAAATATTTTTTAGCCCCAAAAAGATGTATAAAAATAAAATAAAATCTGCAGACAAAAAAAGTGGACAACCCCTTTTAATGTTTCCATTCGTCTGTTATCTTGCAGTAAATATGGCCGCCCCGACGTCTCAACCTCATGACCGCAGTCGTAAGCAGCAGGAGGACGACGAGGACCCGGTGGATCAAATGATCGCACGGACCGGCTGCACGGCGTTTCACTACGCGGTCCAGGAGTGTATGGCGGAGCACCAAGACTGGAGGCGCTGCCAGGACCAAGTGCAGGACTTCAGGAACTGTATGCAGGACTATCAGACGAGGAGGACGGCGGAGCTGAGGAAGATGAGGGGACACACGGCTGACGCTGCCTCCTAGAGTCTCTGCACCCCGCAGTCCGCACTCCTCGGCTCACGCCTGCAGAGTCACATGACCAGAGACCGCGTATAAGACATTTCTCCTCTTTTTTTTTTTTATTAAACCTTCTGTTCTTTATCTCTGAAAAAGTGATTAAAATTTTGTTTCATAATTTGCAGCAGTAAATGGAATTTATATCATATAGGGATAATCGCTGCCACCCAATAACTTAGTTTCTAGCATGTGATGTTCGATCAAACTCAACTGTGGCAACTAACAGGTGCGGGCAATAAGAAAATCACACCTGAAACAAGATAAAAAGGGGAGAAGTTGCCTCAAACTTTGCATTGTGTGTCTGTGTGTGCTGCATACTGCACTAAGCATGGAGAACAGAAAGAGGAGAAGAGAACTGTGTGAGGACTTGACAGCCAAAATTGTTGAAACATATCAAGTTTACCAGTTCATCGCTAGAGATCTTGATGTTCCTTTGTCCACGGTGCGCAACAAAAGAAGTTAACAACCCACGGCGCTGTAGCTAATCTCCCTGAACGTGTATGGCAGAGAGAAATTGCTGAAAGATTGTAACGTAGTATACTCCGGATGGTGGATAAGCCCCAATTGAGGTCCAGAGAAATTCAACCCGTCCTGCAGCTCAGGGGGCATCAGTGTCAGCGCAAATTATCCGTTCACATCCGAAGCAGATGAAACGTTATGGAGGAGACCCAGGAGGACCCCACTGATGACATAGACAAAAAAAAAAGCCAACATGTACGAGAGTAACCAAAATCCTTCTGGGAAAGCGTCTTGTGGACAGATGAGACCAAGATAGAGCTTTTTGGCAAAGCAAATCATTCTACTGTATACCAAAAGCAGAATGAGGCTACAAAGTAAAAATCACAGTACCTACAGTCACACATGGTGGAGGTCAGAGATGTTTGGGGTTGTTTTGCTGCCTTTCGCACTGGGTGTCCTGACTGTGTACAAGACATCATGAAATCTGAAGATGACCAAAGGATTCTGGGTGGCAACGTAGAGCCCAGTGTCAAAAAGCTGAGTATAGTTCTAGGTCAGGGGTCTCCAGCAGAACAATGACCCAAAACACTTCAAGAAGCCCCAGAAATGGATGGAAACAAAGCTCTGGAGAGTCCGGAAGAGGCAGCAATGAGTCCGGATTTAAATCCCATCAACCCCTATGGAGAGATCTGAAAATTGCTGTTGGGAAAAGAGAAGATGAGAGAAGACGCCTTCAGATAAGAGACCTGGAGACGTTTATAAAGAAGAGTCTGAGATTCCAGGAGAGAGGAGGAAGAAGCTGTGGCCGGGTATAGGAGGCGACTCATGGAAGGGATTTATTACACAGGGGAAAGGGCGCAGCAAAATATTAAGATGAGGGGACAACAATTGTGTACCGCAAACTTTGGGTGTTTTGTGTGAAATTATATCCAATTTGCTTTTTTTTTCAGATTGTTTTTTTTTTTTGTGCGGTTCCAATTCACAAAGGAACATAATATGTGTATAACAAAAAGTGTGGAATTGTAATAATTTTCTCAGAAATACTTGCATTTCTAGAACATTTTCAAATGTGCCAACACTTTTGCCCATGACTGTGGATCCAAAATAAAAAAGTGATGGATTAAATGAGCAAAGCCGTCCTCACATAGAACCATAAAAGTGTAAAATGGCTACAGACATCCAAGGGTCAAAAGCCACCGACCTCTACAACCAAACAATGCAGTGGAAAACAGACGTGTGCTGCAGAATTCCATACATCTAAATGGGGAAACGTCCATAGGATATCTGCAAATGTCATATTGATGAATGGAAAAGACAACTACTGTAATACTGCCCCCTATGTACAAGAATATAACTACTATAATACTGCCCCTATGTACAAGAATATAACTACTATAATACTGCCCCCTAGGTACAAGATTAAAACTACTATAATACTGCCCCTATGTACAAGAATATAACTACTATAATACTGCCCCCTATGTACAAGAATATAACTACTATAATACTGCTCCTATGTACAAGAATATAACTACTATAATACTGCTCCTATGTACAAGAATATAACTACTATAATACTGCCCCCTATATACAAGAATATAACTACTATAATACTGCTCCTATGTACAAGAATATAACTACTATAATACTGCCCCTATGTACAAGAATATAACTACTATAATACTGCCCCCTATGTACAAGAATATAACTACTATAATACTGCTCCTATGTACAAGAATATAACTACTATAATACTGCTCCTATGTACAAGAATATAACTACTATAATACTGCTCCTATGTACAAGAATATAACTACTATAATACTGCCTCTATGTACAAGAATATAACTACTATAATACTGCCCCTATGTACAAGAATATAACTACTATAATACTGCCCCTATATACAAGAATATAACTACTATAATACTGCTCCTATGTACAAGAATATAAGTACTATAATACTGCTCCTATGTACAAGAATATAACTACTATAATACTGCCTCTATGTACAAGAATATAACTACTATAATACTGCCCCTATGTACAAGAATATAACTACTATAATACTGCCGCCTATGTACAAGAATATAACTACTATAATACTGCCCCCTATGTACAAGAATATCACTACTATAATACTGCTCCTATGTACAAGAATATAACTACTATAATACTGCCCCAATGTACAAGAATATAACTACTATAATACTGCCCCTATGTACAAGAATATAACTACTATAATACTGCCCCTATGTACAAGAATATAACTACTATAATACTGCCCCCTATATACAAGAATATAACTAGACACCAAAAATCAGCTTTGGCAAGATGTGAATATAATGGGAATTAAATATGATAAGGTGGTCTCCTAGTATAAGGAAAAAAGATGCCACCACCCACTTATTCACAAATATAATGGATATTCTGATCTATACAATCATGCAAACCAACTCACAAAAAGATCAGATAACAAAATTTGATATAAGAACAGTCTTTATTTATCAATAAAATATACATAAGAAAAAGAGGGGATGTAGCAACAGGGAGGATACACAAGGTGGCATACCAGAGCAGCTGGGAGCAGAGATATGTGCAGCGTTATAAAAGAGTCACCAAATAACCTTATTATAAGGAGAAGGGAAAGCCAGCATGTATTGATGAAGTATATTCAGGCCAAATCCCAAGATAAGACAATACAAAAGGCATCCAATGGTGACAATTAGGTATTAACAATGAGCACACATACTCACAGCTGGAATGGCGCCAAGTCCCATCCGACGCGCGTTTCAGCGTCAGCCTTCGTCAGGGAGGGGTGCGTGGCGACATACCGGCAGGGTAGGTGTATTTATATGGAAATCCAGTCAATCAATAATCGGATTAATTAGGCGGCGCATGCGCAGTGCAAGTCGGCACTGAGCCCAAGCAGGAAGTACGCGTCATCGTCACTTAGCAACCGAAGTCATCCCACTATGAGTCACCGCTACACGTGACAACAAAGTCACGTGACGCGATGACATCAGGGGGGCGAGCACGGAGCACGGACAATATAGATACGTCCACTGCGTGGGCGCTGTCCGGAGACCGCGCATGCGCACTAAATCCAGATGAAGCCAAGACATGAAATATATTACAATCCGGTATTTATTTACCCAGAGAAAGTATATATATGTATTAATCAAAAGCGAGCAGGGAATACATATGCATATTAATCAAAAAATAATAATAAAAAGTAGTAGATATTAATAAATATAATTCATTACTTTAAAATCCATAATTCATATATAAATATATATTTGTGAAAAAGAAATGTATGCGCATACACATATATGTATGCAAAAAGGTATATATAATATAGTTATTAGACAATAAATACACATGCATATGTAACCCTGCAAGCTTATTAAGAATCTTTCATATACATGGAAAAGAAGAAACATTATAATAGAAAAAAAGGGGGGGAGGGGGAGTAAAAAATGTGAAGATGAGTGAAAACATAAGCTCACTAATGAAAAATGTGTATGGATAATGTATAATGCATGCGCCGCCTAATTAATCCGATTATTGATTGACTGGATTTCCATATAAATACACCTACCCTGCCGGTATGTCGCCACGCTCCCCTCCCTGACGAAGGCTGACGCTGAAACGCGCGTCGGATGGGACTTGGCGCCATTCCAGCTGTGAGTATGTGTGCTCATTGTTAATACCTAATTGTCACCATTGGATGCCTTTTGTATTGTCTTATCTTGGGATTTGGCCTGAATATACTTCATCAATACATGCTGGCTTTCCCTTCTCCTTATAATAAGGTTATTTGGTGACTCTTTTATAACGCTGCACATATCTCTGCTCCCAGCTGCTCTGGTATGCCACCTTGTGTATCCTCCCTGTTGCTACATCCCCTCTTTTTCTTATGTATATTTTATTGATAAATAAAGACTGTTCTTATATCAAATTTTGTTATCTGATCTTTTTGTGAGTTGGTTTGCAAGAATATAACTACTATAATACTGCCCCTATGTACAAGAATATAACTACTATAATACTGCCCCTTATGTACAAGAATATAACTACTATAATACTGCTCCTATGTACAAGAATATAACTACTATAATACTGCCCCCTATGTACAAGAATATAACTACTATAATACTGCCCCTATATACAAGAATATAACTACTATAATACTGCCCCTATGTACAAGAATATGACTGCTATAATACTGCCCTCTATGTACAAGAATATAACTACTATAATACTGCCCCTATGTACAAGAATATAACTACTATAATACTGCTCCCTATGTACAAGAATATGACTGCTATAATACTGCCCTCTATGTACAAGAATATAACTACTATAATACTGCCCCTATGTACAAGAATATGACTGCTATAATACTGCCCTCTATGTACAAGAATATAACTACTATAATACTGCCCCTATGTACAAGAATATAACTACTATAATACTGCTCCTATGTACAAGAATATAACTACTATAATACTGCCCCTATATACAAGAATATTACTACTATAATACTGCCCCTATATACAAGAATATTACTACTATAATACTGCCCCTATGTACAAGAATATAACTACTATAATACTGCCCCTATGTACAAGAATATAACTACTATAATACTGCTCCTATGTACAAGAATATAACTGCTATAATACTGCTCCTATGTACAAGAATATAACTACTATAATACTGCTCCCTATATACAGGAATATAACTACTATAATACTGCTCCCTATGTACAAGAATATAACTACTATAATACTGCTCCTATGTACAAGAATATAACTACTATAATACTGCCGCTATGTACAAGAATATAACTACTATAATACTGCCCCCTATATACAAGAATATAACTACTATAATACTGCCCCCTATATACAAGAATATAACTACTATAATACTGCCCTCTATGTACAAGAATATAACTACTATAATACTGCCCCTATGTACAAGAATATATCTACTATAATACTGCTCCTATGTACAAGAATATAACTGCTATAATACTGCCCCTATGTACAAGAATATAACTACTATAATACTGCTCCCTATATACAGGAATATAACTACTATAATACTGCCCCCTATATACAAGAATATAACTACTATAATACTGCCCCCTATATACAAGAATATAACTACTATAATACTGCCCCCTATATACAAGAATATAACTGCTATAATACTGCCCCTATGTACAAGAATATAACTACTATAATACTGCTCCTATGTACAAGAATATAACTGCTATAATACTGCTCCTATGTACAAGAATATAACTACTATAATACTGCTCCCTATATACAGGAATATAACTACTATAATACTGCTCCCTATGTACAAGAATATAAGTACTATAATACTGCTCCTATGTACAAGAATATAACTACTATAATACTGCTCCTATGTACAAGAATATAACTACTATAATACTGCCGCTATGTACAGGAATATAACTACTATAATACTGCCCCCTATATACAAGAATATAACTACTATAATACTGCCCCCTATATACAAGAATATAACTACTATAATACTGCCCCTATGTACAAGAATATATCTACTATAATACTGCTCCTATGTACAAGAATATAACTGCTATAATACTGCCCCTATGTACAAGAATATAACTACTATAATACTGCCCCTATGTACAAGAATATATCTACTATAATACTGCCCCTATATACAAGAATATAACTACTATAATACTGCTCCTATGTACAAGAATATAACTACTATAATACTGCCCCTATGTACAAGAATATAACTACTATAATACTGCTCCTATGTACAAGAATATAACTACTATAATACTGCTCCTATGTACAAGAATATAACTACTATAATACTGCCCCTATGTACAAGAATATAACTACTATAATACTGCCCCTATGTACAAGAATATAACTACTATAATACTGCTCCTATGTACAAGGATATAACTACTATAATACTGCTCCTATGTACAAGGATATAACTATTATTATTATTATTATTATTTAATATTATAGCGCCATTTATTCCATGGCGCTTTACAAGTGAAAGAGGGTATACGTACAACAATCATTAACAGTACAACACAGACTGGTATAGGAGGAGAGAGGACCCTGCCCGCGAGGGCTCATAGTCTATAGGGAATGGGTGATGGGACAATAGGTGAGGACAGAGCTGGTTGCGCAGTGGTGTACTGGACTGAGGGCTATTGTAGGTTGTAGGCTTGTTGGAAGAGGTGGGTCTTGAGGTTCCTCTTGAAGCTTTCCACGGTAGTGGAGAGTCTGATGTGCTGAGGTAGAGCGTTCCAGAGTATGGGGGAGGCACGGCCAGGGCTGTATTTTGCCTTTGTGCTGCCCTAGGCACTTTAAGTGGTCGCGCCCCTTAGTGACAACGTAACACTATGAGTTTTCACACACGACATCTGTTTAAGGCAGATCTACTCTGTAAAAACACTTTAAGGCCCCCTTCACACGTCCGTGAAACACGTGCGTGTTTGGTCCGTTTCCGTATATACCGGAGACACGGCCAAACGTGCACCAATGTTAATCTATGATTGTGGTCACACGTGCGTTATTTCATTATGTCCGTGTGTGCGTGTCCGTGATCCGTATGTGTTTGCGTTTTGCACGGATGCATGTCCGTTATCTGCACGGAGCACGCACATGTGGACACAATGAAAGTCTATGGGTATGTGCACACACGTTATTAAACACGTATGCATCTACCTATAGTCCGTGTCCGTTTGGTGTTTTAATTTCTAGTGATGTCGGCTATTCTTTCTATTTCTGTGTATGTTGGTCAATCTCCCTGAGTCCGTCGGTCGGTCTCTCTGTCTGTCTGTCCCTCTCTCAAAGTCTGTCGGTCAGTTTCCCCCCCTCTCTCATACTTACCGTTCCCCGATCACCGGCGCGGCGCTGCACGGCGTTCACACTGTTGCGGCAGCTTTTACTATTTTGAAAAAGCCGGCCGCTCATTAAACAATCTCCTATTCCCTGCTTTCCCCGCCCACCGGCGCCTATGATTGGTTGCAGTGAGACACGCCCCCACGCTGAGTGACAGCTGTCACACTGCAGCCAATCACAGCAGCCGGTGGGCGTGTCTATACTGTGCATTAAAATAAATAAATAAATAATTAAAAAAAAACGGCGTGCGGTCCCCCCCAATTTTAATGCCAGCCAGATAAAGCCATACGGCTGAAGGCTGGTATTCTCAGGATGGGGAGCTCCACGTTATGGGGAGCCCCCCAGCCTAACAATATCAGTCAGCAGCCGCCCAGAATTGCCGCATACATTATATGCGACAGTTCTGGGGCTGTACCCGGCTCTTCCCGATTTGCCCTGGTGCTTTGGCAAATCGGGGTAATAAGGAGTTATTGGCAGCCCATAGCTGCCAATAAGTCCTAGATTAATCATGTCATGCGTCTATGAGACACCTTCCATGATTAATCTGTAAATTACAGTAAATAAACACACACCCGAAAAAATCCTTTATTAGAAATAAAAAACACACACATATACCCTGGTTCACCACTTTAATCAGCCCCAAAAAGCCCTCCATGTCCGGCGTAATCCAGGATGGTGCAGCGTCGCTTCCAGCGCTGCTGCATGGAGGTGACAGGAGCTGCAGAAAACACCGCCGCTCCGGTCACCTCCACGCGGCAAATGAAGACAGCCGCGCGATCAGCTGAGCTGTCACTGAGGTTACCCGCTGTCACTGGAAGTTCACCCGAGTTCATTCTCATCGCGCAACTGTCTGCTGTCAGCCGACATTTATAAACGACATTGTGCAACACACACACGGACATTCCACACTGACATTACACGTACACATACACGTTAATTCCACACGCACACACGGACGTTCTACACACAAACACGGCTAGCATACGCAATTCACACAGGTGCCACACGGACCATAAAAACGGACACAAAAACGGGACACGGACCCGAAAAACGGCCCGTAACACACGTGCGTGTTTTTCACGGACGTGTGAAGGGGGCCTAAAAAGTATCGATGAGAAACGAAGGGCACTAACCCCCCCCCCCCCCCATGGGGATCACCACGGGCACATCAAAACATAGCATGAGTATAAAATATTCCCACCACACTGTCCCCACTTATATACTGTGACTGTCACACTGCCCCTAATAAACTACACACTGCCCTCCCTTATAAATTATACCCACCACACCTTCCTCAATTATGAAATATGATCTGCACATTGTCCTCACATCATGCTGCCCCCTCCTCACAATGTCCCATGCATGCTGCCCCCTCCTCACAATGTCCCATGCATGCTGCCCCCTCCTCACAATGTCCCATGCATGCTGCCCCCTCCTCACAATGTCCCATGCATGCTGCCCCCTCCTCACAGTGTCCCATGCATGCTGCCCCCTCCTCACAATGTCCCATGCATGCTGCCCCCTCCTCACAATGTCCCATGCATGCTGCCCCCTCCTCACAATGTCCCATGCATGCTGCCCCCTCCTCACAGTGTCCCATGCATGCTGCCCCCTCCTCACAATGTCCCATGCATGCTGCCCCCCTCCTCACAATGTCCCATGCATGCTGCCCCCTCCTCACAGTGTCCCATGCATGCTGCCCCCTCCTCACAGTGTCCCATGCATGCTGCCCCCTCCTCACAATGTCCCATGCATGCTGCCCCCTCCTCACAATGTCCCATGCATGCTGTCCCCCCTCACGGTTTCCCATGCATGCTGCCCCTCTCCATGAGCTCCTAATGCTGCCTTCCTCTTTTTCATAATGACACCTCCATGCTGCCCCATTCATCATACTAAGACCACCACACTAACTCTTATGCTGAGACACCCCTGACACACACACACACTACCCCACTCTTGATATTGACTCCCCTACATTGCTCCACTCCATACTGAGCCCACACATGCTGCCCCTTCTCCATAATGAGCTCCCAATGCTGCCTCCCTCTCATTCTGAGTCCTTACACTCCCCCTCATCGATTTTGTAATTGCACTATCCCTCAACCCTTGTCCTCTGTCTCTAGGATTGGCCCCTCTCTCCCATTCCCCCAGCAGCAGCCGCTCTCCCCCGCCTTCACCAGCAGCCTCTCCCCCAGCATCAGCCTCTCTCCCCCCAGCCCCCCCAGCATCAACCTCTCTCCCCCCAGCGTCCCCCAGCTTCAGTCTCTCTCCCCCCAGCCTCCCCCAACTTCAGCCTCTCCCCCAGCTTCCCCCAGCATCAGCCTCTCTCCCCCAGCTTCCCCCAGCATCAGCCTCTCTCCCCCAGCTTCCCCCAGCATCAGCCTTTCTCCCCCAGCTTCCCCCAGCATCAGCCTTTCTCCCCCAGCTTCCCCCAGCATCAGCCTTTCTCCCCCAGCATCAGCCTCTCTTCTCCCAGCCTCCCCCAGCATCAGCCTCACTCCTCCCAGCCTCCCCCAGCATCAGCCTCCCCCCTCCCAGCCTCCCCCAGCACCAGCCTCTCTCCTCCCAGCCTCCCTCCTCCCAAACTCTCCCAGCATCAGCCTCCCCCAGTATCAGCCTCTCTCCTCCCAGCCTCCCCCAGCATCAGCCTCCCTCAGCATCAGCCTCTCTCCTCCCAGCCTCCCCCAGCATCAGCCTCCCTCAGCATCAGCCTCCCTCCTCCCTCCCAGCCTCCCCCAGCATCAGCCTCCCCCAGCATCAGCCTCTCTCCTCCCAGCTACCCCCAGCATCAGCCTCCCTCAGCATCAGCCTCCCTCCTCCCAGCATCAGCCTCCCCCCTCCTAGCCTCCCCCAGCATCAGCCTCTCTCCTCCCAGTCTCCCCCAGCATCAGCCTCCCTCAGCATCAGCCTCTCTCTTCCGAGCCTCCCGAAGCATCAGCCTCTCCCAGCATCAGCCTCCCTCAGCATCAGCCTCTTTCCTCCCAGCCTCCCCCAGCATCAGCCTCTCTCCTCCCAGCCTCCCCCTGCATCAGCCTCCCTCAGCATCAGCCTCTATCCTCTGAGCCTCCCGAAGCATCAGCCTCTCCCAGCATCAGCCTCCCTCAGCATCAGCCTCTTTCCTCCCAGCCTCCCCCAGCATCAGCCTCTCTTCTCCCAGCCTCTCCCCTCCCAGACTCCCTCAGCATCAGCCTCCCTCCTCCCAGCCTCCCCCAGCATCAGCCTCCCTCCTCCCAGCCTCCCCCAGCATCAGCCTCCCCCAGCACCAGCCTCCCCCAGCATCAGCCTCTCTCCTCCCAGCCTCCCCCAGCATCAGCCTCCCTCAGCATCAGCCTCCCTCGTCCCAGCCTCCCCCAGCATCAGCCTCCCCCCTCCTAGCCGCCCCCAGCATCAGCCTCTCTCCTCCCAGCCTCCCCCAGCATCAGCCTCCCTCAGCATCAGCCTCTCCTCCGAGCCTCCCGCAGCATCAGCCTCTCTCCTCCCAGTCTCTCCCAGCATCAGCCTTTCTCCTCCCAGCCTCCCCCAGCATCAGCCTCCCTCAGCATCAGCCTCCCTCCTCCCAGCCTCCCCCAGCATCAGGCTCTCTCCTCCCAGCCCCCCTCCCAGCCACCCTCAGCATCAGCCTCCCTCCTCCCAGCCTCCCCCAGCATCAACCTCCCTCCTCCCAGCCTCCCCCAGCACCAGCCTCTCCTCCCAGCCTCCCTCAGCATCAGCCTCTCTCCTCCCAGCCTCCCCCAGCACCAGCCTCTCTCCTCCCAGCCTCCCCCAGCACCAGCCTCTCTCCTCCCAGCCTCCCCCAGCTTCAGCCTCTCTGCTCCCAAACTCTCCCAGCATCAGCCTCCCCCAGCATCAGCCTCTCCCCTCCCAGCCTCCCCCTCTCTCCTCCCAGCCTCCCCCAGCATCAGCCTCCCTCAGCACCAGCCTCTCTCCTCCCAGCCTCCCCCAGCATCAGCCTCCCTCAGCATCAGCCTCCCTCCTCCCAGCCTCCCCCAGCATCAGCCTCTCTCCTCCCAGCCTCCCCCAGCATCAGCCTCTCTCCTCCCAGCCTCCCCCAGCATCAGCTTCCCCCAGCATCAGCCTCTCTCCTCCCAGCCTCCCCCAGCATCAGCCTCTCTCCTCCCAGCCTCCCCCAGCATCAGCCTCCCTCAGCATCAGCCTCCCTCCTCCCAGCCTCCCCCAGCGTCAGCCTCCCCCCATCCCAGCCTTCCGCAATATCAGCCTCCCCCCTCCCAGCCTCCCCCAGCATCAGACTCTCTCCTCCCAGCCTCCCCCAGTATCAGCTTCTCTTCCCCCAAGTCTCCCCCAGTATCAGCCTCTCTCCTCCCACGCCATACGCAGATCTCCAGTCTGCATTAGAGACATCCCCACGCTCCTTATGAATCTTCAGCTCTGCGAGCATTTACCTGCTCCAGGGCCCGCCGTCATCTTCCTGGCTCACGTGAGTATCCTCTTCTGACACCGGCTTCCATCGCGGCGTCCTCTGCGGAGTCCTGCTGTGAGCTCTGCATATGAAATCCACACAGCATTGGACGCAGCACAGAGGAAGGAGCTGATTGGCGCGCCTGTGACCCCGGAAGTGCAGGCGCCGGCAGTTCCGGGGTCAATCAGCTCTCTGTGCCCGGCCGCCGCAGTTTGTCTGCATTCGCGTCTTAATTGACGCGGATACAAATAAATAAAGGTGCGCCTCTCCCCCCTCCCCTCTCCGAAAATACAGCGGATTTAATGAATGTGTAAAAAAAAAAAATTTTTTTTTTTTACTGCTAGAAGGTGCCGCCCCCTGCATCCTGCCGCCCTAGGCACGGGACCACGGGTGCCTAATGGTAAATACGGCCCTGGGCACGGTTGAAATCTTGTACGCGATTGTGGGAAGAGGAGATAAGAGAGGAGCAGAGAAGGAGATCTTGTGAGGATCTGAGGTTGCGTGCAGGTAGGTACCGGGAGACTAGGTCACAGATGTAGGGAGGAGACAGGTTGTGCATGGCTTTGTATGTCGTGGTTAATGTTTTGAACTGGAGTCGTTGGGCGATGGGAAGCCAGTGAAGGGATTGGCAGAGTGGCGAGGCTGGGGAATAGCGGGGGGAGAGGTGGATTAAGCGGGCCGCAGAGTTTAGGATAGATTGGAGGGGTGCAAGAGAGTGTTGGAAGGGAGGCCACAGAGCAGGAGGTTGCAGTAGTCGAGGCGGGAGATGATCAGGGCATGCACTATTGTTTTTGCAGATTCTTGGTTAAGGAAAGCACTATAATACTGCCCCTATGTACAAGAATATACTATAATACTGCCCCTATGTACAAGAATATAACTACTATAATGCTGCCCCTATGTACAAGAATATAACTACTATAATACTGCCCCTATGTACAAGAATATAACTACTATAATACTGCTCCTATGTACAAGAATATAACTACTATAATACTGCCCCCTATATACAAGAATATAACTACTATAATACTGCCCCCTATGTACAAGAATATAACTACTATAATACTGCCCCCTATAAACAAGAATATAACTACTATAATACTGCCCCCTATGAACAAGAATATAACTACTATAATACTGCCCTCTATGTACAAGAATATAACTACTATAATACTGCTTCTATGTACAAGAATATATCTACTATAATACCGCCCCATGTACAAGACTATAACTACTATAATACTGCCCCCTATGTACAAAGATATAACTACTATAATACTGCCCCCTATGTACAAGAATATAACTACTATAATACTGCTCCTATGTACAAGAATATCACTACTATAATACTGCCCCTATGTACAAGAATATAACTACTATAATACTGCCCCCTATGTACAAGAATCACTACTATAATACTGCCCCCTATGTACAAGAATATAATTACTATAATACTGCTCCTATGTACAAGAATGTCACTACTATAATACTGCCCCTATGTACAAGAATATCACTACTATAATACTGCCCCTATGTACAAGAATATAACTACTATAATACTGCCCCCTATGTACAAGAATATAACTACTATAATACTGCTCCTATGTACAAGTATATAACTACTATAATACTGCCCCTATGTACAAGAATATAACTACTATAATACTGCCCCCTATGTACAAGAATATAATTACTATAATACTGCCCCCTATGTACAAGAATATAATTACTATAATACTGCCCCCTATGTACAAGAATATCACTACTATAATACTGCTCCTATATACAAGAATATAACTACTATAATACTGCCCCTATGTACAAGAATATAACTACTATAATACTGCCCCTATGTACAAGAATATAACTACTATAATACTGCCCCTATGTACAAGAATATAACTACTATAATACTGCCCCCTATGTACAAGAATATAATTACTATAATACTGCCCCCTATGTACAAGAATATCACTACTATAATACTGCTCCTATATACAAGAATATAACTACTATAATACTGCCCCCTATGTACAAGAATATAACTACTATAATACTGCCCCCTATGTACAAGAATATAACTACTATAATACTGCCCCCTATGTACAAGAATATCACTACTATAATACTGCTCCTATGTACAAGAATATAACTACTATAATACTGCTCCTATGTACAAGAATATCACTACTATAATACTGCTCCTATATACAAGAATATAACTACTATAATACTGCCCCCTATGTACAAGAATATAACTACTATAATACTGCCCCTATGTACAAGAATATAACTACTATAATACTGCTCCTATATACAAGAATATAACTACTATAATACTGCCCCCTATGTACAAGAATATAACTACTATAATACTGCCCCCTATGTACAAGAATATAACTACTATAATACTGCTCCTATGTACAAGAATATAACTACTATAATACTGCTCCTATGTACAAGAATATAACTACTATAATACTGCTCCTATGTACAAGAATATAACTACTATAATACTGCTCCTATGTACAAGAATATAACTACTATAATACTGCTCCTATGTACAAGAATATCACTACTATAATCTGCCCCCTATATACAAGAATATAACTACTATAATACTGCCCCTATGTACAAGAATATAATTACTATAATACTGCCCCTATGTACAAGAATATAACTACTATAATACTGCCCCTATGTACAAGAATATAACTACTATAATACTGCTCCTATGTACAAGAATATAACTACTATAATACTGCCCCCTATGTACAAGAATATAACTACTATAATACTGCTCCCTATGTACAAGAATATAACTACTATAATACTGCCCCCTATGTATAAGAATATAACTACTATAATACTTATCTACATTGGATGTTTCGGATTATTACGGTGATAATAAATTTTGCTTTTAAACACAAATTGCCGCAAGAAAAAATGTAAAAAAAGTAATTTTATTTTTCTCATTTTTTTTTCCTTTTTGTTAATGTTGCGGTCACGTGACTTCTGGTTTCTTCGCGCTGTTATATAGTGACACATTGTGGTGATTATACAGCTCATTCCTCCCGGTCACTCCGGTGTTGCGGTCAGATTACTGACGCTCGCAGGTTGTCCAGATCCGGCCGCGCCTTGAATCTCTCCAGGTAATCAGTGTCTGTGTGCTGCAGAGAGAGACGTACAACACAGTCAGAAAAGAAATATTACATATAGAAAAAATATAAGATGTATAAGATTTAATCACAGTCACCAGTGGAAACTCGGCCGCCCTCCAGCAGCCACCAGTGGAAACTCGGCCGCCCTCCAGCAGCCACCAGTGGAAACTCGGCCGCCCTCCAGCAGCCACCAGTGGAAACTCGGCCGCCCTCCAGCAGCCACCAGTCGCACTCGGCCGCCCTCCAGCAGCCACCAGTCGCACTCGGCCGCCCTCCAGCAGCCACCAGGCGCACTCGGCCGCCCTCCAGCAGCCACCAGTCGCACTCGGCCGCCCTCCAGCAGCCACCAGTCGCACTCGGCCGCCCTCCAGCAGCCACCAGTCGCACTCGGCCGCCCTCCAGCAGCCACCAGTCGCACTCGGCCGCCCTCCAGCAGCCACCAGTCGCACTCGGCCGCCCTCCAGCAGCCACCAGTCGCACTCGGCCGCCCTCCAGCAGCCACCAGGCGCACCCGGCCGCCCTCCAGCAGCCACCAGTCGCACCCGGCCGCCCTCCAGCAGCCACCAGTCGCACCCGGCCGCCCTCCAGCAGCCACCAGTCGCACCCGGCCGCCCTCCAGCAGCCACCAGTCGCACTCGGCCGCCCTCCAGCAGCCACCAGTCGCACTCGGCCGCCCTCCAGCAGCCACCAGTCGCACTCGGCCGCCCTCCAGCAGCCACCAGTCGCACTCGGCCGCCCTCCAGCAGCCACCAGTCGCACTCGGCCGCCCTCCAGCAGCCACCAGTCGCACTCGGCCGCCCTCCAGCAGCCACCAGTCGCACTCGGCCGCCCTCCAGCAGCCACCAGTCGCACTCGGCCGCCCTCCAGCAGCCACCAGTCGCACTCGGCCGCCCTCCAGCAGCCACCAGTCGCACTCGGCCGCCCTCCAGCAGCCACCAGTCGCACTCGGCCGCCCTCCAGCAGCCACCAGTCGCACTCGGCCGCCCTCCCGCAGCCACCAGTCGCACCCGGCCGCTCTCCAGCAGCCACCAGTCGCACCCGGCCGCTCTCCAGCAGCCACCAGTCGCACCCGGCCGCCCTCCAGCAGCCACCAGTCGCACTCGGCCGCCCTCCAGCAGTCACCAGTCGCACTCGGCAGCCCTCCAGCAGCGACCAGTCACACTCGGCCGCCCTCCAGCAGTCACCAGTCGCACTCGGCCGCCCTCCAGCAGTCACCAGTCGCACTCGGCCGCCCTCCAGCAGTCACCAGTCGCACTCGGCCGCCCTCCAGCAGTCACCAGTCGCACTCGGCCGCCCTCCAGCAGTCACCAGTCGCACTCGGCCGCCCTCCAGCAGTCACCAGTCGCACTCGGCCGCCCTCCAGCAGTCACCAGTCGCACTCGGCCGCCCTCCAGCAGTCACCAGTCGCACTCGGCCGCCCTCCAGCAGTCACCAGTCGCACTCGGCCGCCCTCCAGCAGTCACCAGTCGCACTCGGCCGCCCTCCAGCAGTCACCAGTCGCACTCGGCCGCCCTCCAGCAGTCACCAGTTGCACTTGGGCCCCCTCCAGCAGCCACCAGTCGCACTCGGCCGCCCTCCAGCAGTGACCAGTCGCATGTCTTACCTCCTTCACTAATAAGTTAACCCCTTCAGGCTGGTTCATAGTGAACACTTCTATGATAATCGGAGCCATCGTGGCGCTTACACCGCTGACCTAGAAAACAAGAAGGAGCTAAAGCAACCAATACACCGGCCTCATCAGTCACCGCCCGCCATATTGTAAGTGCGGGAGGAGGAGGCTGGTGGATCCAGTAAACGCTTATATCAATCCTCCTGACTTTATGGTTCTGTATTAAAGATGAAAATGCAGCAAGTTCCACTGACCTGGACGATCCGCTCATGGAGGGTCAGCACCGAGTCCACAAACATCTTGTTCCCCACCTCCGGCAGCAGCAGCACCTCCTTGGTTTTGGTGGGTTTAGCGTAACTGTAAAGACAAGTGGAAAATATGAGGTCAGCAGCGATACAGCTATAAAGGAACAACAGCTGCATTACTCTGCATGCTGCAGAGCTGAACTCTGATACTCCCTGACAGCTCATTATCTGTATAAAGCTTGTAGGAAAAACTACAGACTTCAACCCCTGGATAAGTAACGTATGTACACAGAGACTGCACTAGCAGAATAGGGAGTGCAGCTCTGGAGTATAATACAGGAGGTAACTCAGGATCAGTAATGTAATGTATGTACACAGTGACTGCACCAGCAGAATAGTGAGTGCAGCTCTGGAGTATAACACAGGAGGTAACTCAGGATCAGTAATGTAATGTATGTACACAGTGACTGCACCAGCAGAATAGAGAGTGCAGCTCTGGAGTATAACACAGGAGGTAACTCAGGATCAGTAATGTAATGTATGTACACAGTGACTGCACCAGCAGAATAGTGAGCGCAGCTCTGGAGTATAACACAGGAGGTAACTCAGGATTAGTAATGTAATGTATGTACACAGTGACTGCACCAGCAGAATAGTGAGTGCAGCTCTGGAGTATAATACAGGAGGTAACTCAGGATCAGTAATGTAATGTATGTACACAGTGACTGCACCAGCAGAATAGTGAGTGCAGCTCTGGAGTATAATACAGGAGGTAACTCAGGATCAGTAATGTAATGTATGTACACAAGGACTGTACCAGCAGAATAGTGAGTGCAGCTCTGGAGTATAATACAGGAGGTAACTCAGGATCAGTAATGTAATGTATGTACACAGTGACTGCACCAGTAGAATAGTGAGTGCAGCTCTGGAGTATAATACAGGAGGTAACTCAGGATCAGTGATGTAATGTATGTACACAGTGACTGCACCAGCAGAATAGTGAGTGCAGCTCTGGAGTATAATACAGGAGGTAACTCAGGATCAGTAATGTAATGTATGTACACAAGGACTGTACCAGCAGAATAGTGAGTGCAGCTCTGGAGTATAATACAGGAGGTAACTCAGGATCAGTAATGTAATGTATGTACACAGTGACTGCACCAGTAGAATAGTGAGTGCAGCTCTGGAGTATAATACAGGAGGTAACTCAGGATCAGTGATGTAATATATGTACACAGTGACTGCACCAGCAGAATAGTGAGTGCAGCTCTGGAGTATAATACAGGAGGTGTCACAAACCACCGGGGGGTCACTCAGAAATCCCCCGCGCTGGCTACCAGTACGTCACAATCGGGGGGTAACAAGTGGGGGGTCACCCCTCCTTTATACCTCCCGACCGACAGACAGAGCACGTGACGCGCTCTCTAGCGCCCCTCTTATAGTCAGGCCAATTATGGAATTGCCCGACAATAAGCAAGGAGGCCGCTATACTACTTATGCCGATTATTGAAGGGTCCCCGGTGAGAGTAGGGTATATATTCCCCCGACCTCCGCGGGCGGAATATATAAAATCTCCCCGAATCTCACTGGCCTCCCCACAATAATCCTTGGCACAAACTCGCTGCCACCAACCGCTTCACGGTAACTATTAGCCGAACACACAGACGTGGGATTCAAGATCGAGATAACAGAACAGCCCAAGATTAATTATATAATTTAATCAGCCTAAAGCACACTAGAAACTACAATATATACAATAGGGAATCTACAGAATATACATATGTCAGAGTACAGTTACAGATAAAGCATGGTTTACAGACAGGTATGCAATTCAATCAGTTACCTTGTGCGTCTGGCCACAGGGGGGCGCTGTAGACCAGGTTTCCAGGAACTCCCACAGATGTTTCCTACACGTGACCCCCAGCGAAAGAACACTGGAAAATGGCCGAAGTAGGGTTATCAACCTGGACAAATCCAGGTCCCCTCCTACCTTAGTGACCTCACAGGGAGCACTGCTCCACCCCTGGCTGGAGTTATGGACAAAATCCACAACATGGAATATGGCCATAACTTGGCCTGGGAGCGTCGTAGGCGGACGCCAATGCTCTCATTGTGACAGTTATGAATTTAGCTACAGAATGAGAGGTTTCATGACTTGTCTACTAGTTCCACATTGGCTGATATCACGCCTGGGGTATTTCCCAAGCTCCCGCTCCCATAAAAAAGGTGTGCCAGCATCGTCCGCATGCGAAAACACCATTTTTATGGTTGCCGTATTTCTCGGAAATATGGCTTGCGAGATATGAACCATTTTTTACTGGAGTCGTTCTGTCTGGCTAGTTCCAGAGCCTTATAATGAGATACAACTCTTGTTACAGGGTGACGGCAGGGAGTCATCCTGTGTCCTTTGTTCCCACATCACCTAATTTCCATATCACAGGAGATGGCCATGGGATGGGTTGCTAAACAAGTTGTGTGAAGGAAAGGGGGGGTGACACCAGGAGAGGGCTTCCTGACATAACTTGAATATCATGATTTATCGTCATATCTCCGGATTTACCTCACAGGAGGTAACTCAGGATCAGTAATGTAATGTATGTACACAGTGACTGCACCAGTAGAATAGTGAGTGCAGCTCTGGAGTATAATACAGGAGGTAACTCAGGATCAGTGATGTAATGTATGTACACAGTGACTGCACCAGCAGAATAGTGAGTGCAGCTCTGGAGTATAATACAGGAGGTAACTCAGGATCAGTGATGTAATGTATGTACACAGTGACTGCACCAGCAGAATAGTGAGTGCAGCTCTGGAGTATAATACAGGAGGTAACTCAGGATCAGTAATGTAATGTATGTACACAGTGACTGCACCAGCAGAATAGTGAGTGCAGCTCTGGGGTATAATACAGGAGGTAACTCAGGATCAGTAATGTATGTACACAGTGACTGCACCAGCAGAATAGTGAGTGCAGCTCTGGGGTATAATACAGGATCAGTAATGTATGTAGCAGAGCTCACCTTTCCTCCACTTTAATAGACATCTGGTTGAAGAAGTTATGCATGTACTGGGCGAAATGTTCCACGTAGCGCATGTTGTGTCCGGACACTTGGAAGTTTAGCACTCCGTATTCGTACTCTGTGCCTTGTTTAATCTCCTTTTTCTGTAACTTGATTTTCTTCTTTTGGTCCTATATAATAAGACATGTAAACACCGGCTGTGACGGTGGAGAAGCTGCGGGGTCCCTGCACCCCCCGTATAACCCCATCTACAGGTAGGACGTCCTCACCACTTCTGGGGGTAACAGGAACCTGTAGCGGCCGATGCCATGAGTGGGCTGCGACTTGTAGGATCTTCTGTCTTCTACCAGGAAACCTACAGGGAAGAGGAGACGGGTTGGCAAAATCCACATACAAAAAAAAAAAAAAAAAAAAAATCACACACAAAAAAGCATAGAAACCCATTCCAAATTTATGTGGCTCATCTCTGCGGGTTTTCTAGATGAACTTTTGAGCCAGAAAAATACACGTCAAAAAACAAAAACGGGGATATATTCTAAAGTATCTGCACGCGGAGTCTTTTTGCTGAGTTTTTAGAGTGGAAACTGAGCAGAATAGCCAAGTTTTTGTGCACTTTTGAGTAGGATTTGGACTATTTCTGCTCCGAAAACTCCCGCAAAACACAGTGCAGAAAGGGTTTGTGCATGCAGAGGATTTTTGAGGCGTTTTTGGAGCAGAAAGTGGCTACGTGAACACGGTGTCTTTTAGGCCTTGTGCTTATGTTGCTTTTTTTAATCAATACACAGTAAGGAAATATCATCCCAGCAAAGTCTATGAGAATCCGTACTTGCTGTTCACAGGTTGCTTCTTTTTTCTTTGCTGTTTTTTTCTGCTTTTTTCACCAACTGACTTCAATGGAGTAAGTGAAAAACAAGTCAGTGGAAAAAAAGCAGGGGAAAAAAACGCCTGTGTAATGCCCACGTTGCTTTTTTGTGCGTTTTTATGTGCTTTTTTTTATGTCATTGGGGATCCCTGCAGCCATTTTCTCATCTCGCGGTCTTTACCGCAGGACCTTGCTGGAGGGAACTCAGATAACATAGGAGCCTTGGTCTGTGAGGCGATCCATACCTCAGTAACCCGGGGTCGTCATGATCGCATTACAGGGACCCGATCGGAAGGAAAAAGTAAGCGATCCCTCTCCCTGCCTCCTGAATGCTGCGATCGTACTGAACGCAGCATTTAGGGGATTAAACTGCCGGGAGCGGCGCGGACAGTGGAAGCCGAGTCCCAGCTGTACGATCAGCTGGAGACCTGGTGGCGAGCTTGGGGGGGTACAGCACAGGAACCCCCACTATCACCATTATTAAAAAATGCACAAAAAAAAGCATGGAAAAAACGCGCAAATGTAATAAAAAATGTGCGTTTTCTCGGCTTTTTGTGCGGACGAGGAACTAAAAACCTTATATACACGTGTATTGTGCTGTAAATTTCCACTGATTTGTGCCACGGAGTCCACACCGGCCACATCTGAACCCGGCCAGTGGTATTTCACCGCCAATCTCCTCTGTTATCGCTCAGCTTTACTCACCAGGATTACAGCTCTGCAGCCCACTGTTTCCTGTAATTCTGCTGCACAGAAAACATCGAAATGAATTAATAAAGTGATAAAATACAAGCGATTAACCACTGTTTTAAAATGTAATGACACAATGGCTGCTGGGAGGTCTCATAGGTTGCAGCTGATCCTGAGGGATCCGGTAACAGATCCAGTTATGATCCACTCAATCAGGTGGTTACCAGAATGAAGATCATCCTGACAGTCTGTCACACGTTGGGACTTTCATACATTTTCTTTTTCTAAACTTTTTTACTGAAACATCTAAAATCACAGAGTGATGTCAGGCACAGCCAGACTCCGCACAGAAGGCAGAGGAGGTTTATTACCGTCCCTGCCTTCCTGACTACCGCATATACTGCTCTCCTGTGAACCCCACCCCCGAGCTTCAAAGAAGACCCTTATTTTACCTATTGTAGAGGTACTGATCACTCGGCGACGTTGAGGTGGGCACGGAAGGCGACAAAGTGTCCAGACTGCTTTATGAAGATGCCATAAAGCGAGCCACAAAAACCCACAAAAAAATAACAGCCATTCAGTGCAGGACAACAGAATACACAGGCCTAACAAACGCACGGGAGTGTTATCCAGCATGGAGGCTTCACACAGGAGGACCTCCTACCTATACACACACACACACACGAGGACCTCCTACCTATACACACACACACACACGAGGACCTCCTACCTATACACACACACACGAGGACCTCCTACCTCCACACACACACACACGAGGACCTCCTACCTATACACACACACACACACACACACACACACACACACAGGAGGACCTCCTACCTATACACACACACAGGAGGACCTCCTACCTATACACACACACACGAGGACCTCCTACCTATACACACACACACGAGGACCTCCTACCTATACACACACACACGAGGACCTCCTACCTATACACACACACAGGAGGACCTCCACACACACACACACACACACACACGAGGACCTCCTACCTATACACACACACACACAAGGACCTCCTACCTATACACACACACAGGAGGACCTCCTACCTATACACACACACACACACGAGGACCTCCTACCTATACACACACACACGAGGACCTCCTACCTCCACACACACACACACGAGGACCTCCTACCTATACACACACACAGGAGGACCTCCACACACACACACACACACACACACGAGGACCTCCTACCTATACACACACACACACACACACACACACACACACAGGAGGACCTCCTACCTATACACACACACAGGAGGACCTCCTACCTATACACACACACACGAGGACCTCCTACCTATACACACACACACGAGGACCTCCTACCTATACACACACACAGGAGGACCTCCACACACACACACACGAGGACCTCCTACCTATACACACACACAGGAGGACCTCCACACACACACACACACACACACACACACGAGGACCTCCTACCTATACACACACACACACGAGGACCTCCTACCTATACACACACACAGGAGGACCTCCTACCTATACACACACACACGAGGACCTCCTACCTATACACACACACACAGGAGGACCTCCTACCTATACACACACACACAGGAGGACCTCCTACCTATACACACACACACAGGAGGACCTCCTACCTATACACACACACACACGAGGACCTCCTACCTATACACACACACACACGAGGACCTCCTACCTATACACACACACACACAGGAGGACCTCCTACCTATACACACACACACGAGGACCTCCTACCTCCACACACACACACACACACAGGAGGACCTCCTACCTACACACACACACACACACACACACACGAGGACCTCCTACCCACACACACACACACACACGAGGACCTCCTACCTATACACACACACACACACGAGGACCTCCTACCTATACACACACACACACGAGGACCTCCTACCTATACACACACACACGAGGACCTCCTACCTCCACACACACACGAGGACCTCCTACCTCCACACACACACACACACACACACACACACACACAGGAGGACCTCCTACCTACACACACACACACACACACACGAGGACCTCCTACCCACACACACACGAGGACCTCCTACCTATACACACACACACGAGGACCTCCTACCTATACACACACACACACGAGGACCTCCTACCTATACACACACGAGGACCTCCTACCTATACACACACACAGGAGGACCTCCTACCTATACACACACACACACACACGAGGACCTCCTACCTCCACACACACACACGAGGACCTCCTACCTCCACCCACACACACACACACGAGGACCTCCTACCTCCACGCACACACGCGCACACACACACACACGAGGACCTCCTACCTCCACACACACACACGGGCCTCCTACCTCCACACACACACATACACGGGCCTCCTACCTCCACACACACACATACACACAAACGAGGACCTCCTACCTCCACACACACACATACACACAAACGAGGACCTCCTACCTACACACACACACACGAGGACCTCCTACCTACACACACGGATCTCCTACCTACACACACACACACACACGAGGACCTCCTACCTATACACACACACGAGGACCTCCTACCTATACACACACACACACGAGGACCTCCTACCTATACACACACACACGAGGACCTCCTACCTATACACACACACACACACACGAGGACCTCCTACCTATACACACACACAGGAGGACCTCCTACCTATACACACACACACGAGGACCTCCTACCTCCACACACACACACACACGAGGACCTCCTACCTCCACCCACACACACACACACACACACACGAGGACCTCCTACCTCCACGCACACGCACGCACACACACACACACACACACACACACACACACACACACACACACACACACACACACACACACACACACGAGGACCTCCTACCTACACACACACACACGAGGACCTCCTACCTCCACACACACACGCACACACACACACACACACGGGCCTCCTACCTCCACACACACACACACACGGGCCTCCTACCTCCACACACACACATACACGGGCCTCCTACCTCCACACACACACATACACACAAACGAGGACCTCCTACCTACACACACACACACACACACACAGGAGGACCTCCTACCTACACACACACACACACACACACGAGGGACCTCCTACCTCCACACACACACACACACACACAGGAGGACCTCCTACCTCCACACACACACACACACACACACACACACAGGAGGACCTCCTACCTCCACACACACACACACAGGAGGACCTCCTACCTCCACACACACACGCACACACACACACACACACACACGAGGACCTCCTACCTCCACACACACACGAGGACCTCCTACCTCCACACACACACGGGCCTCCTACCTCCACACACACACACGGGCCTCCTACCTCCACACACACACACACGGGCCTCCTACCTCCACACACACACACACACACGGGCCTCCTACCTCCACACACACACACACACACACGGACCTCCTACCTCCACACACACACGAGGACCTCCTACCTCCACACACACACACACACACGAGGACCTCCTACCTCCACACACACACACACACACGGACCTCCTACCTCCACACACACACACGCACACACACACGGACCTCCTACCTCCACACACACACGCACACACACACACACACGGGCCTCCTACCTCCACACACACACACACAGAACCTCCTACCTCCACACACACACACACAGAACCTCCTACCTCCACACACACACACACACAGAACCTCCTACCTCCACACACACACACACAGAACCTCCTACCTCCACACACAAACAGCTAATGATACATCTGGCCTTCCTTATGTCACCATACCAGGAACCGGGGTGCAGATCTATCAGCAGCCAGTCCCACCTATGATGTATTATATACTGTGCGGGGGGATATGATGTATTATATACTGTGCGGGGGGATATGATGTATTATATACTGTGCGGGGGGATATGATGTATTATATACTGTGCGGGGGGGATATGATGTATTATATACTGTGCGGGGGGATATGATGTATTATATACTGTGCGGGGGGATATGATGTATTATATACTGTGCAGGGGGGGATATGATGTATTATATATTGTGCGGGGGGGATATGATGTATTATATACTGTGCGGGGGGATATGATGTATTATATACTGTGCGGGGGGATATGATGTATTATATACTGTGCGGGGGGATATGATGTATTATATACTGTGCGGGGGGATATGATGTATTATATACTGTGCGGGGGGATATGATGTATTATATACTGTGCGGGGGGGATAGGATATATTATATACTGTGCAGGGGGGGTATGATGTATTATATACTGTGCGGGGGGGATATGATGTATTATATACTGTGCGGGGGGGATATGATGTATTATATACTGTGCGGGGGGATATGATGTATTATATACTGTGCAGGGGGGATATGATGTATTATATACTGTGCGGGGGGATAGGATGTATTATATACTGTGCAGGGGGGGATATGATGTATTATATACTGTGCGGGGGGATATGATGTATTATATACTGTGCAGGGGGGGATATGATGTATTATATACTGTGCGGGGGGGATATGATGTATTATACACTGTGCAGGGGGGGATATGATGTATTATACACTGTGCAGGGGGGGATATGATGTATTATACACTGTGCAGGGGGGGATATGATGTATTATACACTGTGCAGGGGGGGATATGATGTATTATACACTGTGCAGGGGGGGATATGATGTATTATACACTGTGCAGGGGGGGATATGATGTATTATATACTGTGCGGGGGGATATGATGTATTATATACTGTGCGGGGGGATAGGATGTATTATATACTGTGCAGGGGGGGATATGATGTATTATATACTGTGCAGGGGGGGATATGATGTATTATATACTGTGCGGGGGGATATGATGTATTATATACTGTGCGGGGGGATAGGATATATTATATACTGTGCGGGGGGATATGATGTATTATATACTGTGCGGGGGGATATGATGTATTATATACTGTGCAGGGGGGGATATGATGTATTATATATTGTGCGGGGGGATATGATGTATTATACACTGTGCGGGGGGGATGAAGGGAATTTTGTTACTTACCGTAAATTCCTTTTCTTCTAGCTCTTATTGGGAGACCCAGACGATTGGGGTATAGCTACTGCCCTCCGGAGGCCACACAAAGCACTACACTAAAAAGTGCAAGGCCCCTCCCCTTCTGGCTATACCCCCCCGTGATATCACGGGTTCTCCAGTTTTAGTGCCAAAGCAAGAAGGAGGAAAGCCAATAACTGGTTTAAACAAATTAACTCCGAGTAACATCGGAGAACTGAAAAACCGTTCAACATGAACAACATGTGTACCCGCAAACAACAAAAAAATCCCGAAGGACAACAGGGCGGGTGCTGGGTCTCCCAATAAGAGCTAGAAGAAAAGGAATTTACGGTAAGTAACAAAATTCCCTTCTTCTTCGGCGCTCCATTGGGAGACCCAGACGATTGGGACGTCCAAAAGCTGTCCCTGGGTGGGTAAAGAAATACCTCATGTTAGAGCTGCAAGACAGCCCTCCCCTATGGGGAAGCCACTGCCACCTGCAGGGCTCTTCTACCTAGGCTGGCGTCCGCCGAAGCATAGGTATGCACCTGATAATGTTTGGTGAAAAATGTGCAGGCTCGACCAGGTAGCTGCCTGGCACACCTGTTGAGCCGTAGCCTGGTGTCGTAATGCCCAAAACGCACCTACGGCTCTGGTAGAATGGACCTTCAGCCCTGAAGGAACCGGAAGCCCCGCAGAACGGTAGTCTTCAAGAATTGGTTCTTTGATCCATCGAGCCATGGTGGCTTTAGAAACCTGCAACCCCTTGCGCGTACCAGCGACAAGGAAAAAAAAATGCATCAGAGCGGCGCATGGGCGCCGTGCGGGAAATGTAGATTCTGAGTGCTCTCACCAGAACTAACAACTGTAAATCCTTTTCATACCGGAGAACCGGATGAGAACAAAAGGAAGGAAAGGGTATATCCCGATTAAGAAGAAACGCGGATACAACCTTAGGGAGAAACTCCTGAATAGGGCGCAGCACTACCTTGTCCTGGTGGAACACTAGGAAGGGAGCCTTGAATGACAGAGCCGCCAGCTTAGACACTCGCCGAAGCGACGTGATCGCAACCAGAAAGGCCACTTTCTGTGACAGGCGCGAAAGGGAAACTTCCCTCAGAGGCTCGAAATGCGGCTTCTGGAGAGCAACTAGTACCCTGTTCAGATCCCATGGATCTAACGGCCGCTTGTACGGGGGCACAATATGACAAACCCCCTGTAGTAACGTGCGCACCTTAGGAAGACGTGCTAGACGCTTCTGAAAAGAACACGGATAGTGCCGAGACTTGCCCTTAAAGGGAGCCGAGCGACCAACCTCTTTCCCAACCAGATTGCAGGAGGGAAGGCAAAGTAGGCAATGCCGATGGCCAGGGAGACCCTCCCTGAGCAGAACACTAAGATAAGAATATCTTCCACGAGTTGTGGTAGATCTTGGCAGACCGCGGCTGGCTAGCCCGTCTCATGGTGGCAATGACGTCGTGCTCACGGTCGACCGACGGTGAGATGCCACAGATCACGGTACCACGACCTCCCCGGCCAGTCTGGGGCGACGAGGATGGTGTGGCAGCAATCGGTAGCTGGAACTGTGACCAATCCTGAGCCAAGGCGCCTGTCGCCAGAGCTCTTTGATCGTAAGACCGCGTCATGAAAATCGGGACCTTGTTGTTGCCGAGAAGCCATGACGTCAACGTCCGTCTTCATCCTGCGTCTACAGAATTCTTGCAAACAAACGGGTGCAGAGCCCATTCCCCTGCGTCCACGCCCTGGCGACTGAGGAAGTCTGCTTCCTAGTGTCGTACGCCCGGGATGTGAACAGCTGATATGGTGTATGCTCTGTCTTCTACCCATAGCAGAATCCGCCGGACCTCTTGGGAGTCTTGTCGACTGCGTAGTCCGCCTTGGTGGTTGGTGTATGCCACCGCTGTGGATAGTCCGACTGAATTCGGATCTATTTGCATTCCAGCCACTGCAGGAAGGCTTGCAGTGCAAGATACACTGCCCAGAGCTCCAGACCACTGAGTTGAAGAGTGGACTCCTCTGAAGATGGTCTTTGACCGTCTGGAAAAGCTAAAACTCGCCTCTGGATGAGGCGCCTCCTTGAAGGAGAGACTGTCCCCTCGTCTGTAGTGAACGCTGTTTGTCCAGCGGAAGCTTCACTATCGCTGAGAGAGTGTGAAAACTCTCCAGGAGATGCCAGCGATTGGGTTCAACCTTGAAAAGTTGAAGACCCACCCGAAACTCTGGGAAGGGTCCAGCGCCATGTTCAGGTTGTGTTGGCATGCTTGTAAAGGAGAGTGCCTTGACCAGTAGATTGCCCAAGTAAAGGATCACAGAGTGACCGTGAGAGCGCGGGACTGCTCCCTCTGCTGCCACGAACTTGGTGAACACCCGTGGGGCTGTCGCCAGCCAAAGGGTATGGCTACGAAACGAAATATTCTCGTCTTTAATAACGAATCGTAGCCAACGCCGGTGCCTCGGAGCAATCGGCACGTGTAGATAAGCATCCTGATGTCTATTGAAGCTAGGAAAACTCCTTGAGACAGAGAGGCAATGACGGAGCGGAGTGATGCCATCCGGAACCGCCTGGTTTTCACGTGCTCGTTAAGCAGTATAAAGTCCAGAACGGGACGGAAGGAGCCGTCCTATTTTGGCACCACGACCAGGTCGGGGCAAAATGCGTATCTGGTTCCTGAAGAGGAACAGGGATTACCGCTCTTTCCGCCTGCATTAGAGCCTCGGCTCGGTCGGTGCGGTAGTTTGAAAACAAACTGACTCTCACTCACAGGCCCTCAACCTGCGGTAGGTAAATGCCGCTAAAGCGGGGGAGTCTGCCCCCCCGCGGTTGCGGAGTGAGAGGGCTGGAAATTATGAGGAAAAACGCTTTGGTAGCGGATCCTCCGGCTGCCTTCCCCGGGCGTGAATTGAGCCCGCTAGGAATCTATGCCCTTCTGGGCTTTTTGAGTCGTCTTGGATAGTTGAATGATTTCATTCAACCCTTACCAACAGACTATCACTAGATAAAGGCAACCTGGTTAAGCACTTCGTTGGAAGCAGCCTCTGTTCCAATCTCTCAACTACTAGCCTCTGCGTAAAAACACGGAGTTGGCGGATGCCACTGACGTCCGGCTCGTAGAGTCTCGGACAGCAATAACAGCATGATTCGCCATGCCGACATTGCGAGTTAAAGACGCTGCTGGGACCGAGAGTACCTGTGACAGCGACCCTCTGCGCAATACTAGCTGAAATAGCTTGGAGTGCCTTCACGGCTGCGACTGCCGGAGCAACCGACCTGCCGATAGCTTCATAGACAGATTGCAACCAGAGGCCAATCTGCCTGTCAATGGCATTTTGAAGTGAAGTCCTATCCACCACTACAACTATAGATCTAGCTGCAAGCATGGAGATTGGGGGATCCACATTTGGATACTGGGTCTAGCGCTTGACCACGTCAGGGGGAGCGACACGTGTCTCATTAATACGGTCGGAGAAACGCTTATCGTGATAAGCGTGTCGTTTCTGGACTGCGTCTCTGGAGTCAGAGTGCTAAACAAGTACTCAATATATAGAGATTTCTCTTGCTGTGAAGCTGACCCCTCCACTGGAGGAGTTGAGGGAGAAATACCCAACCTTTCGTTGATGGACGCAATAAGATTATTCACTATAGCGTCACCATCCGGTGTATCCGGATTGAGAGCGGTCTCAGGAACAGAGTCCTGAACAGCTACGTCTGCCTCATCGTACAGAGAGTACTCCAGCTGGGACCTTGCCCAGTGATGTAGTCGAGGGCTAATGCCAGCGAGCCCGCTTAGGCCATCTGGGACTGTCGACCGTGTCGGATGCCTGCTCTCTGGGATGCCTGGAATCACTCTGGCGCCTTGAGATGCTCCAGATCAGGGCGGCCAGGGTCATTGCAACCATATTGCCCACGGTCTGCTTGGGGTGCAAAGTCTGTAAGATGTCAGTCATAGTCACAGACAATATATCAGCGGAAAAACTGCAACTTCGTCCCTGTCTCTGGACAGAGATCACAGGTGGTTCCTTTGGCCACATATAGCAGAGACCCCGGTTGAGCAATTGCACGCACTGGGGGTCCTGAAACCGTATGACATGCAGTACAAGCAGCATAGAAAGCCCGTGCATTGGCAACTTGTCTTTTTCTGCTGTTGTTGTCTAGCTATCTAAGAGCCTAGCCGAGGATAGCGACCGTACAGTGAATAGTCATACAAGCATGAAGTACAAATAAACACTTCAGCACATGTAGTACACGCAGCATTGAAAACTTGTGGCTTGGCACATTTGCTCTTCTGCTGCTGTTGTCTATTTATCTAGGAGCATGAGACAAGGATAGCGACATACAGTGAATGTATAGCATACAGCATGACAGTAAACACTGCAGCCCATGCAATCCAAGCAGCATTGAAAGCTTGCGCGTTAGCACCCTAGCCTTTCTGCTGCTGTTGTCTATTTATCCAGGAACATTAGCCAAGGATAGCGACATACAGTGAATGTATAGCATACAAGCATGACAGTAAACACTGCAGCCAATGCAAGTCAAGCAGCATTGAAAACTTGTGCCGTAGCACCATTGCTCTACTGCTGCTTTTGTCTGTTTATCTGGGCGCATTAGCCAAGAATAGCGACATACAGTGAATGTATAGCATAACAATAAACCGTGCAGCACATGCAAGCGAAGCAGCATTGAAAGCTTGTGCCTTAGCACAAATTGCTCTACTGCTGCTGTTGCCCAATCTGACAGTAAACACTGCAGCACATGCAAACGAAGAAGCATTGAAAGCTTGTGCCTCAGCAGCATTGCTTATTTGCTGCTGTTGCCCAGAATAGCGACAGTACAGTACAGTGCATAGCATATCAGCACACAGCCCAAAAGCCCACTTCAGCATTAGTGGTGTCAGTTGCTTACCGCCCGCACAAGAGCGGGTGCGAGGTCGCCCAAAAACCTGTGACTGGTTCCGTTCTCCCAGAGTGGAAACCATAATGGCTGCCGGCTTCTCTTCCCCGTCCTGTGCAGAGGGGCGGGCCGTGGGCGAGCCCCAGCCAAGAGCGGGAACCCGGCGTCTCACTGTGTTCAGTGAGAGGGGGCTGGAGAATGCAAAGCAGACTCCAGCTCCCTGCGCTGAGCTACTGTACAGCGTCCCGCCCCTCCTCTGACTGGCAGGGCTGGGGCGGGAACGAAACGAAAACTAGGCCGCAAAGCCGGGGACTCTAGTAATAAGCGCGGCCGTCCTATGTGCACGGCCGACGCCGAAGTCCCCCGGCGCACCACAAGTCCCAGCCGCGCCACAATGTAAAAAACAACCAGCAGCGGCCGGCGCGGCCGTTTTCAATACATAAATTCACTCAGCAAAGCTGCAGTGAATAATAGCACCAGCGCTCCGCGCTGTTGTCCCCGGCGCACTAACACTCCCAGCAATGCTGGTGTGTGTGGGTGCGATGTGCATGGGAACACAGAGTACCTTGATGTAGCAGGGCCCTGTCCCTGACGATACTCAGCTCCATATCCAGCAGGTTCTCTGGGTCTGTGGATGGAGCTCGGTCTCTGTGCCTGGAGACCGGTAAGATCCCACTTCACCCAGAGCCCCTCATGGGGATGGGGAAGGAAAACAGCATGTGGGCTCCGGCCTCTGTACTAGCAATAAGTACCTCAACCTTACAACACCATCCACGGGTGAGAAGGGAGCATGCTGGGGGCCCTACATGGGCCCTCTTTTCTTCCATCCGACATAGTCAGCAGCTGCTGCTGACTAAAATCTGTGGAGCTATGCATGGATGTCTGACCTCCTTCGCACACAAAGCTAAAACTGGAGAACCCGTGATATCACGGGGGGGTATAGCCAGAAGGGGAGGGGCCTTGCACTTTTTAGTGTAGTGCTTTGTGTGGCCTCCGGAGGGCAGTAGCTATACCCCAATCGTCTGGGTCTCCCAATGGAGCGCCGAAGAAATGATGTATTATATACTGTGCAGGGGGGGATATGATGTATTATATACTGTGCAGGGGGGATATGATGTATTATATACTGTGCAGGGGGGATATGATGTATTATATACTGTGCAGGGGGGATATGATGTATTATATACTGTGCAGGGGGGGATATGATGTATTATACACTGTGCAGGGGGGGATATGATGTATTATAGACTATGCAGGGGGGGATATGATGTATTATATACTGTGCAGGGGGGGATATGATGTATTATACACTGTGCATGGGGGGGATATGATGTATTATATACTGTGCAGGGGGGATGTGATGTATTATATACTGTGCGGGGGGATAGGATGTATTATATACTGTGCGGGGGGATATGATGTATTATACACTGTGCAGGGGGGGATATGATGTATTATATACTGTACGGGGGGATATGATGTATTATATACTGTGCGGGGGGGGATATGATGTATTATATACTGTGCAGGGGGGATATGATGTATTATACACTGTGCAGGGGGGGATATGATGTATTATATACTGTGCGGGGGGGATATGATGTATTATATACTGTGCGGGGGGGATATGATGTATTATATACTGTGCGGGGGGATATGATGTATTATATACTGTGCGGGGGGATAGGATATATTATATACTGTGCAGGGGGGATAGGATATATTATATACTGTGCAGGGGGGATATGATATATTATATACTGTGCAGGGGGGGATGAGATGTATTATATACTGTGCGGGGGGGATATAATGTATTATATACTGTGCGGGGGATATGATGTATTATATACTGTGCAGGGGGGGATATGATGTATTATATACTGTGCGGGGGATATGATGTATTATATACTGTGCAGGGGGGGATATGATGTATTATATACTGTGCAGGGGGGGATATGATGTATTATATACTGTGCAGGGGGGGATATGATGTATTATACACTGTGCAGGGGGGGATATGATGTATTATACACTGTGCAGGGGGGGATATGATGTATTATATACTGTGCGGGGGGGATATGATGTATTATATACTGTGCAGGGGGGGATATGATGTATTATATACTGTGCAGGGGGGGATATGATGTATTATATACTGTGCAGGGGGGGGATATGATGTATTATATACTGTGCGGGGGGATAGGATGTATTATACACTGTGCGGGGGGATAGGATGTATTATATACTGTGCGGGGGGATATGATGTATTATATACTGTGCGGGGGATATGATGTATTATATACTGTGCAGGGGGGGATATGATGTATTATATACTGTGCAGGGGGGGATATGATGTATTATATACTGTGCGGGGGGATATGATGTATTATATACTGTGCAGGGGGGGATATGATGTATTATATACTGTGCAGGGGGGGATATGATGTATTATATACTGTGCAGGGGGGGATATGATGTATTATATACTGTGCGGGGGGATAGGATGTATTATACACTGTGCAGGGGGGATATGATGTATTATATACTGTGCGGGGGGATATGATGTATTATATACTGTGCAGGGGGGGATATGATGTATTATATACTGTGCGGGGAGATATGATTTATTATATACTGTGCAGGGGGGATATGATGTATTATATACTGTGCGGGGGGATAGGATGTATTATATACTGTGCAGGGGGGATAGGATGTATTATATACTGTGCGGGGGGATATGATGTATTATATACTGTGCAGGGGGGATAGGATGTATTATATACTGTGCGGGGGGATATGATGTATTATATACTGTGCGGGGGGATATGATGTATTATATACTGTGCGGGGGGATATGATGTATTATATACTGTGCAGGGGGGATAGGATGTATTATATACTGTGCAGGGGGGATAGGATGTATTATATACTGTGCGGGGGGATATGATGTATTATATACTGTGCGGGGGGATATGATGTATTATATACTGTGCGGGGGGATATGATGTATTATATACTGTGCGGGGGGATATGATGTATTATATACTGTGCAGGGGGGGATATGATGTATTATATACTGTGCGGGGGGATATGATGTATTATATACTGTGCGGGGGGATAGGATATATTATATACTGTGCGGGGGGATATGATGTATTATATACTGTGCGGGGGGATATGATGTATTATATACTGTGCGGGGGGATAGGATGTATTATATACTGTGCGGGGGGATAGGATGTATTATATACTGTGCAGGATGGGGGGTCTGTACAGGATGGGGGTCTTACCTGCACACAGCAGCCGCGGATCTCACCAGGGCCCCCCCTCTGACAGGCAGCATCTGAAGGGGAGAAAAGCACCGAGGTCAGAGCCCCCGAATATCACCAGATCCTGTAATAATCCCTCTGCAAAAACAGTCACCTTCTCACCACATGGGGGACAGTACTGGCAGAGCACAGGATGTGCAACGCGGAAACACGTCCCCTGCAGACAATACAGAAAGGTTCCAGAGACAGGAAGTCCTCCTACTGGGCAACGATTAACCCCTTACTGTCCACAGGAACCTGCAACATGTACAAAGCTGCAACATACAGGGGAAGTGACACTGAGATTGCGAAGGACAAACAGGAAGAAGTCCAGTGATGATACTGCGTCACCCCCATAACAGAGCGTCATCCGCAGATCCCCCATAACAGAGCGTCATCCACAGATCCCCCATAACAGAGCGTCATCCACAGATCCCCCATAACAGAGCGTCATCCACAGATCCCCCATAACAGAGCGTCATCCACAGATCCCCCATAACAGAGCGTCATCCACAGATCCCCCATAACAGAGCGTCATCCACAGATCCCCCATAACAGAGCGTCACCCGCAGATCCCCCATAACAGAGCGTCATCCACAGATCCCCCATAACAGAGCGTCATCCACAGATCCCCCATAACAGAGCGTCATCCACAGATCCCCCATAACAGAGCATCCTCCACAGATCCCCCATAACAGAGCGTCATCCACAGATCCCCATAACACAGCGTCATCCACAGATCCCCCATAACAGAGCGTCATTCACAGATCCCCCATAACAGAGCGTCATCCCCAGATCCCCCATAACAGAGCGTCATCCACAGATCCTCCATAACAGAGCGTCATCCACATATCCCCCATAACAGAGCGTCACCCACAGATCCCCATAACAGAGCATCATCCGCAGATCCCCCATAACAGAGCGTCACCCACAGATCCCCCATAACAGAGCGTCACCCACAGATCCCCCATAACAGAGCGTCACCCACAGATCCCCCATAACAGAGCGTCATCCCCAGATCCCCCATAACACAGCGTCATCCACAGATCCCCCATAACAGAGCGTCCTCCACAGATCCCCCATAACAGAGTGTCACCTGCAGATCCCCCATAACACAGCGTCATCCACAGATCCCCCATAACAGAGCGTCATCCCCAGATCCCCCATAACAGAGCGTCATCCACAGATCCTCCATAACAGAGCGTCATCCACATATCCCCCATAACAGAGCGTCACCCACAGATCCCCATAACAGAGCATCATCCGCAGATCCCCCATAACAGAGCGTCACCCACAGATCCCCCATAACAGAGCGTCACCCACAGATCCCCCATAACAGAGCGTCACCCACAGATCCCCCATAACAGAGCGTCATCCCCAGATCCCCCATAACAGAGCGTCATCCCCAGATCCCCCATAACAGAGCGTCATCTGCAGATCCCCCATAACAGAGCGTCATCCACAGATCCCCCATAACACAGCGTCATCCACAGATCCCCCATAACAGAGCGTCATCCACAGATCCCCCATAACAGAGCGTCATCCACAGATCCCCCATAACACAGCGTCATCCACAGATCCCCCATAACAGAGCGTCACCCACAGATCCCCCATAACAGAGCGTCATCCACAGATCCCCCATAACAGAGCGTCCTCCACAGATCCCCCATAACAGAGCGTCACCCACAGATCCCCCATAACAGAGCGTCATCCACAGATCCCCCATAACAGAGCGTCATCCACAGATCCCCCATAACAGAGCGTCACCCACAGATCCCCATAACAGAGCATCATCCGCAGATCCCCCATAACAGAGCGTCACCCACAGATCCCCCATAACAGAGCGTCACCCACAGATCCCCCATAACAGAGCGTCACCCACAGATCCCCCATAACAGAGCGTCATCCCCAGATCCCCCATAACAGAGCGTCATCCCCAGATCCCCCATAACAGAGCGTCATCTGCAGATCCCCATAACAGAGCGTCATCCCCAGATCCCCCATAACAGAGCGTCATCTGCAGATCCCCCATAACAGAGCGTCACCCACAGATCCCTCATAACAGAGCGTCACCCACAGATCCCCCATAACAGAGCGTCACCACAGATCCCCCATAACAGAGCGTCATCCACAGATCCCCCATAACAGAGCGTCATCCCCAGATCCCCCATAACAGAGCGTCATCTGCAGATCCCCCATAACAGAGCGTCATCCACAGATCCCCCATAACAGAGCGTCATCCGCAGATCCCCCATAACAGAGCGTCATCCACAGATCCCCCATAACAGAGCGTCATCCACAGATCCCCCATAACAGAGCATCACCCACAGATCCCCCATAACAGAGCGTCATCCGCAGATCCCCCATAACAGAGCGTCACCCACAGATCCCCCATAACAGAGCGTCACCCACAGATCCCCCATAACAGAGCGTCATCCACAGATCCCCCATAACAGAGCGTCACCCACAGATCCCCCATAACAGAGCGTCACCCACAGATCCCCCAGAGCAGAGCGTCATCCACAGATCCCCCATAACAGAGCGTCATCCGCAGATCCCCCATAACAGAGCGTCATCCACAGATCCCCCATAACAGAGCGTCATCCACAGATCCCCCATAACAGAGCATCACCCACAGATCCCCCATAACAGAGCGTCATCCGCAGATCCCCCATAACAGAGCGTCACCCACAGATCCCCCATAACAGAGCATCACCCACAGATCCCCCATAACAGAGCGTCATCCACAGATCCCCCATAACAGAGCGTCACCCACAGATCCCCCATAACAGAGCGTCATACGCAGATCCCCCATAACAGAGCGTCACCCACAGATCCTCCATAACAGAGCGTCATCCGCAGATCCCCCATAACAGAGCGTCACCCACAGATCCCCCATAACAGAGCGTCACCCACAGATCCCCCATAACAGAGCGTCATCCACAGATCCCCCATAACAGAGCGTCATCTGCAGATCCCCCATAACAGAGCGTCATCCACAGATCCCCCATAACACAGCGTCATCCACAGATCCCCCATAACAGAGCGTCATCCACAGATCCCCCATAACAGAGCGTCATCCACAGATCCCCCATAACACAGCGTCATCCACAGATCCCCCATAACAGAGCGTCACCCACAGATCCCCCATAACAGAGCGTCATCCACAGATCCCCCATAACACAGCGTCATCCACAGATCCCCCATAACAGAGCGTCCTCCACAGATCCCCCATAACAGAGTGTCACCTGCAGATCCCCCATAACAGAGCGTCATCCACAGATCCCCCATAACAGAGCGTCATCCACAGATCCCCCATAACAGAGCGTCACCCACAGATCCCCATAACAGAGCATCATCCGCAGATCCCCCATAACAGAGCGTCACCCACAGATCTCCCATAACAGAGCGTCACCCACAGATCCCCCATAACAGAGCGTCACCCACAGATCCCCCATAACAGAGCGTCATCCCCAGATCCCCCATAACAGAGCGTCATCCCCAGATCCCCCATAACAGAGCGTCATCCGCAGATCCCCCATAACAGAGCGTCATCCACAGATCCCCCATAACAGAGCGTCATCCGCAGATCCCCCATAACAGAGCGTCATCCACAGATCCCCCATAACAGAGCGTCATCCACAGATCCCCCATAACAGAGCATCACCCACAGATCCCCCATAACAGAGCGTCATCCGCAGATCCCCCATAACAGAGCGTCACCCACAGATCCCCCATAACAGAGCATCACCCACAGATCCCCCATAACAGAGCGTCATCCACAGATCCCCCATAACAGAGCGTCATCCGCAGATCCCCCATAACAGAGCGTCATCCGCAGATCCCCCATAACAGAGCGTCACCCACAGATCCTCCATAACAGAGCGTCATCCGCAGATCCCCCATAACAGAGCGTCACCCACAGATCCCCCATAACAGAGCGTCATCCACAGATCCCCCATAACAGAGCGTCATCCGCAGATCCCCCATAACATAGCGTCACCCACAGATCCCCCATAACAGAGCATCATCCGCAGATCCCCCATAACAGAGCGTCACCCACAGATCCCCCATAACAGAGCGTCATCCACAGATCCCCCATAATAGAGCGTCATCCACAGATCCCCCCATAACAGAGCGCCCTCCACAGATCCCCCATAACAGAGCGTCACCCACAGATCCCCCATAACAGAGCGTCATCCGCAGATCCCCCATAACAGAGCGTCACCCACAGATCCCCCATAACAGAGCGTCATCCGCAGATCCCCCATAACAGAGCGTCACCCACAGATCCCCCATAACAGAGCGTCACCCACAGATCCCCCATAACAGAGCGTCATCCACAGATCCCCCATAACAGAGCGTCACCCACAGATCCCCCATAATAGAGCGTCATCCGCAGATCCCCCATAACAGAGCGTCACCCACAGATCCCCCATAACAGAGTGTCACCTGCAGATCCCCCATAACAGAGCGTCATCCACAGATCCCCCATAACAGAGCGTCACCCACAGATCCCCCATAACAGAGTGTCACCTGCAGATCCCCCATAACAGAACGTCATCCACAGATCCCCCATAACAGAGCGTCACCCACAGATCCCCCATAACAGAGCGTCACCCACATATCCCCCATAACAGAGCGTCATCCGCAGATCCCCCATAACAGAGCGTCACCCACAGATCCCCCATAACAGAGCGTCATCCGCAGATCCCCCATAACAGAGCGTCACCCACAGATCCCCCATAACAGAGCGTCACCCACAGATCCCCCCATAACAGAGCGTCATCCACAGATCCCCCATAACAGAGCGTCATCCACAGATCCCCCATAACAGAGTGTCACCTGCAGATCCCCCATAACAGAGCGTCACCCACAGATCCCCCATAACAGAGCGTCATCCACAAATCCCCCATAACAGAGCATCACCCACAGATCCCCCATAACAGAGCGTCATCCACAGATCCCCCATAACAGAGCGTCACCCACAGATCCCCCATAACAGAGCGTCATCCACAGATCCCCCATAACAGTGCATCATCCACAGATCCCCCATAACAGTGCATCATCCTTAGATCCCCCCATAACAGAGCGTCATCCACAGATCCCCATAACAGAACGTCATCCACAGATCCCCCATAACAGAGCGCCATCCACAGATCCCCCATAACAGAGTCACCCACAGATCCCCCATAACAGAGCGTCATCCACAGATCCCCCATAACACAGCGTCATCCACAGATCCCCCATAACAGAGCGTCCTCCACAGATCCCCCATAACAGAGTGTCACCTGCAGATCCCCCATAACAGAGCGTCATCCACAGATCCCCCATAACAGAGCGTCATCCACAGATCCCCCATAACAGAGCGTCACCCACAGATCCCCATAACAGAGCATCATCCGCAGATCCCCCATAACAGAGCGTCACCCACAGATCTCCCATAACAGAGCGTCACCCACAGATCCCCCATAACAGAGCGTCACCCACAGATCCCCCATAACAGAGCGTCATCCCCAGATCCCCCATAACAGAGCGTCATCCCCAGATCCCCCATAACAGAGCGTCATCCGCAGATCCCCCATAACAGAGCGTCATCCACAGATCCCCCATAACAGAGCGTCATCCGCAGATCCCCCATAACAGAGCGTCATCCACAGATCCCCCATAACAGAGCGTCATCCACAGATCCCCCATAACAGAGCATCACCCACAGATCCCCCATAACAGAGCGTCATCCGCAGATCCCCCATAACAGAGCGTCACCCACAGATCCCCCATAACAGAGCATCACCCACAGATCCCCCATAACAGAGCGTCATCCACAGATCCCCCATAACAGAGCGTCATCCGCAGATCCCCCATAACAGAGCGTCATCCGCAGATCCCCCATAACAGAGCGTCACCCACAGATCCTCCATAACAGAGCGTCATCCGCAGATCCCCCATAACAGAGCGTCACCCACAGATCCCCCATAACAGAGCGTCATCCACAGATCCCCCATAACAGAGCGTCATCCGCAGATCCCCCATAACATAGCGTCACCCACAGATCCCCCATAACAGAGCATCATCCGCAGATCCCCCATAACAGAGCGTCACCCACAGATCCCCCATAACAGAGCGTCATCCACAGATCCCCCATAATAGAGCGTCATCCACAGATCCCCCCATAACAGAGCGCCCTCCACAGATCCCCCATAACAGAGCGTCACCCACAGATCCCCCATAACAGAGCGTCATCCGCAGATCCCCCATAACAGAGCGTCACCCACAGATCCCCCATAACAGAGCGTCATCCGCAGATCCCCCATAACAGAGCGTCACCCACAGATCCCCCATAACAGAGCGTCACCCACAGATCCCCCATAACAGAGCGTCATCCACAGATCCCCCATAACAGAGCGTCACCCACAGATCCCCCATAATAGAGCGTCATCCGCAGATCCCCCATAACAGAGCGTCACCCACAGATCCCCCATAACAGAGTGTCACCTGCAGATCCCCCATAACAGAGCGTCATCCACAGATCCCCCATAACAGAGCGTCACCCACAGATCCCCCATAACAGAGTGTCACCTGCAGATCCCCCATAACAGAACGTCATCCACAGATCCCCCATAACAGAGCGTCACCCACAGATCCCCCATAACAGAGCGTCACCCACATATCCCCCATAACAGAGCGTCATCCGCAGATCCCCCATAACAGAGCGTCACCCACAGATCCCCCATAACAGAGCGTCATCCGCAGATCCCCCATAACAGAGCGTCACCCACAGATCCCCCATAACAGAGCGTCACCCACAGATCCCCCCATAACAGAGCGTCATCCACAGATCCCCCATAACAGAGCGTCATCCACAGATCCCCCATAACAGAGTGTCACCTGCAGATCCCCCATAACAGAGCGTCACCCACAGATCCCCCATAACAGAGCGTCATCCACAAATCCCCCATAACAGAGCATCACCCACAGATCCCCCATAACAGAGCGTCATCCACAGATCCCCCATAACAGAGCGTCACCCACAGATCCCCCATAACAGAGCGTCATCCACAGATCCCCCATAACAGTGCATCATCCACAGATCCCCCATAACAGTGCATCATCCTTAGATCCCCCCATAACAGAGCGTCATCCACAGATCCCCATAACAGAACGTCATCCACAGATCCCCCATAACAGAGCGCCATCCACAGATCCCCCATAACAGAGTCACCCACAGATCCCCCATAACAGAGCGTCATCCACAGATCCCCCATAACACAGCGTCATCCACAGATCCCCCATAACAGAGCGTCCTCCACAGATCCCCCATAACAGAGTGTCACCTGCAGATCCCCCATAACAGAGCGTCATCCACAGATCCCCCATAACAGAGCGTCATCCACAGATCCCCCATAACAGAGCGTCACCCACAGATCCCCATAACAGAGCATCATCCGCAGATCCCCCATAACAGAGCGTCACCCACAGATCTCCCATAACAGAGCGTCACCCACAGATCCCCCATAACAGAGCGTCACCCACAGATCCCCCATAACAGAGCGTCATCCCCAGATCCCCCATAACAGAGCGTCATCCCCAGATCCCCCATAACAGAGCGTCATCCGCAGATCCCCCATAACAGAGCGTCATCCACAGATCCCCCATAACAGAGCGTCATCCGCAGATCCCCCATAACAGAGCGTCATCCACAGATCCCCCATAACAGAGCGTCATCCACAGATCCCCCATAACAGAGCATCACCCACAGATCCCCCATAACAGAGCGTCATCCGCAGATCCCCCATAACAGAGCGTCACCCACAGATCCCCCATAACAGAGCATCACCCACAGATCCCCCATAACAGAGCGTCATCCACAGATCCCCCATAACAGAGCGTCATCCGCAGATCCCCCATAACAGAGCGTCATCCGCAGATCCCCCATAACAGAGCGTCACCCACAGATCCTCCATAACAGAGCGTCATCCGCAGATCCCCCATAACAGAGCGTCACCCACAGATCCCCCATAACAGAGCGTCATCCACAGATCCCCCATAACAGAGCGTCATCCGCAGATCCCCCATAACATAGCGTCACCCACAGATCCCCCATAACAGAGCATCATCCGCAGATCCCCCATAACAGAGCGTCACCCACAGATCCCCCATAACAGAGCGTCATCCACAGATCCCCCATAATAGAGCGTCATCCACAGATCCCCCCATAACAGAGCGCCCTCCACAGATCCCCCATAACAGAGCGTCACCCACAGATCCCCCATAACAGAGCGTCATCCGCAGATCCCCCATAACAGAGCGTCACCCACAGATCCCCCATAACAGAGCGTCATCCGCAGATCCCCCATAACAGAGCGTCACCCACAGATCCCCCATAACAGAGCGTCACCCACAGATCCCCCATAACAGAGCGTCATCCACAGATCCCCCATAACAGAGCGTCACCCACAGATCCCCCATAATAGAGCGTCATCCGCAGATCCCCCATAACAGAGCGTCACCCACAGATCCCCCATAACAGAGTGTCACCTGCAGATCCCCCATAACAGAGCGTCATCCACAGATCCCCCATAACAGAGCGTCACCCACAGATCCCCCATAACAGAGTGTCACCTGCAGATCCCCCATAACAGAACGTCATCCACAGATCCCCCATAACAGAGCGTCACCCACAGATCCCCCATAACAGAGCGTCACCCACATATCCCCCATAACAGAGCGTCATCCGCAGATCCCCCATAACAGAGCGTCACCCACAGATCCCCCATAACAGAGCGTCATCCGCAGATCCCCCATAACAGAGCGTCACCCACAGATCCCCCATAACAGAGCGTCACCCACAGATCCCCCCATAACAGAGCGTCATCCACAGATCCCCCATAACAGAGCGTCATCCACAGATCCCCCATAACAGAGTGTCACCTGCAGATCCCCCATAACAGAGCGTCACCCACAGATCCCCCATAACAGAGCGTCATCCACAAATCCCCCATAACAGAGCATCACCCACAGATCCCCCATAACAGAGCGTCATCCACAGATCCCCCATAACAGAGCGTCACCCACAGATCCCCCATAACAGAGCGTCATCCACAGATCCCCCATAACAGTGCATCATCCACAGATCCCCCATAACAGTGCATCATCCTTAGATCCCCCCATAACAGAGCGTCATCCACAGATCCCCATAACAGAACGTCATCCACAGATCCCCCATAACAGAGCGCCATCCACAGATCCCCCATAACAGAGTCACCCACAGATCCCCCATAACAGAGCGTCGTCCACAGATCCCCCATAGCAGAGCATCATCCACAGATCCCCCATAACAGAGCTTCATCCACAGATCCCCCATAACAGAGCATCCTCCACAGATCCCCCATAACAGAGCATCCTCCACAGATCCCCCATAACAGAGCGTCATCCACAGATCCCCCATAACAGAGTGTCATCTGCAGATCCCCCATAACAGAGCGTCATCCACAGATCCCCCATAACAGAGCGTCATCCACAGATCCCCTATAACAGAGCGTCCTCCACAGATCCCCATAACAGAACGTCATCCACAGATCCCCATAACAGAACGTCATCCACAGATCCCCCATAACAGAGCGTCATCCACAGATCCCCCATAACAGAGCGTCATCCACAGATCCACCATAACAGAGCGTCATCCACAGATCCCCCATAACAGAGTGTCGTCCACAGATCCCCCATAACAGAGCGCCATCCACAGATCCCCATAACAGAGTCACCCACAGATCCCCCATAACAGAGCGTCGTCCACAGATCCCCCATAACAGAGCGTCATCCCCAGAATCCACATAACAGAGCGTGATCCACAGATCCCCCATAACAGAGCGTCACCCACAGATCCCCCATAACAGAGCGTCATCCACAGATCCCCCATAACAGAGCGTCATCCACAGATCCCCCATAACAGAGCGTCATTCACAGATCCCCCATAACAGAGCGTCACCCACAGATCCCCCATAACAGAGCGTCATTCACAGATCCCCCATAACAGAGCGTCACCCACAGATCCCCCATAACAGAGCGTCATCCACAGATCCCCCATAACAGAGCGTCACCCACAGATCCCCCATAACAGAGCGTCACCCACAGATCCCCCATAACAGAGCGTCACCCACAGATCCCCCATAACAGAGAGTCATCCGCAGATCCCCCATAACAGAGCGTTACCCACAGATCCCCCATAACAGAGCGTCATCCGCAGATCCCCATAACAGAGCGTCACCCACAGATCCCCCATAATAGAGCGTCATCCGCAGATTCCCCATAACAGAGCGTCACCCACAGATCCCCCATAACAGAGTGTCACCTGCAGATCCCCCATAACAGAGCGTCATCCACAGATCCCCCATAACAGAGCGTCACCCACAGATCCCCCATAACAGAGTGTCACCTGCAGATCCCCCATAACATAACGTCATCCACAGATCCCCCATAACAGAGCGTCACCCACAGATCCCCCATAACAGAGCGTCACCCACAGATCCTCCCCCATAACAGTGCGTCATCCGCAGATCCCCCATAACAGAGCGTCACCCACAGATCCCCCATAACAGAGCGTCATCCGCAGATCCCCCATAACAGAGCGTCACCCACAGATCCCCCCATAACAGAGCGTCATCCACAGATCCCCCATAACAGAGCGTCACCCACAGATCCCCCATAACAGAGTGTCACCTGCAGATCCCCCATAACAGAGCGTCACCCACAGATCCCCCATAACAGAACGTCATCCACAGATCCCCCATAACAGAGCATCACCTACAGATCCCCCATAACAGAGCGTCATCCACAGATCCCCCATAACAGAGTGTCACCCACAGATCCCCCATAACAGAGCGTCATCCACAGATCCCCCATAACAGAGCGTCATCCACAGATCCCCTATAACAGAGTGTTATCCACAGATCCCCATAACAGAGCGTCATCCACAGATCCCCCATAACAGTGCATCATCCACAGATCCCCCATAACAGTGCATCATCCTTAGATCCCCCCATAACAGAGCGTCATCCACAGATCCCCATAACAGAACATCACCCACAGATCCCCCATAACAGAGCGTCGTCCACAGATCCCCCATAACAGAGCGTCATCCACAGATCCCCCATAACAGAGCGTCATCCACAGATCCCCTATAACAGAGCGTCCTCCACAGATCCCCATAACAGAGCGTCATCCACAGATCCTCCCATAACAGAGCGTCATCCCCAGATCCCCCATAACAGAGCGTCACCCACAGATCCCCCATAACAGAGCGTCACCCACAGATCCCCCCATAACAGAGCGTCATCCACAGATCCCCCCCATAACAGAGCGTCATCCGCAGATCCCCCATAACAGAGCGTCATTCACAGATCCCCCATAACAGAGTGTCACCTGCAGATCCCCCATAACATAACGTCATCCACAGATCCCCCATAACAGAGCGTCACCCACAGATCCCCCATAACAGAGCGTCACCCACAGATCCTCCCCCATAACAGTGCGTCATCCGCAGATCCCCCATAACAGAGCGTCACCCACAGATCCCCCATAACAGAGCGTCATCCGCAGATCCCCCATAACAGAGCGTCACCCACAGATCCCCCCATAACAGAGCGTCATCCACAGATCCCCCATAACAGAGCGTCACCCACAGATCCCCCATAACAGAGTGTCACCTGCAGATCCCCCATAACAGAGCGTCACCCACAGATCCCCCATAACAGAACGTCATCCACAGATCCCCCATAACAGAGCATCACCTACAGATCCCCCATAACAGAGCGTCATCCACAGATCCCCCATAACAGAGTGTCACCCACAGATCCCCCATAACAGAGCGTCATCCACAGATCCCCCATAACAGAGCGTCATCCACAGATCCCCTATAACAGAGTGTTATCCACAGATCCCCATAACAGAGCGTCATCCACAGATCCCCCATAACAGTGCATCATCCACAGATCCCCCATAACAGTGCATCATCCTTAGATCCCCCCATAACAGAGCGTCATCCACAGATCCCCATAACAGAACATCACCCACAGATCCCCCATAACAGAGCGTCGTCCACAGATCCCCCATAACAGAGCGTCATCCACAGATCCCCCATAACAGAGCGTCATCCACAGATCCCCTATAACAGAGCGTCCTCCACAGATCCCCATAACAGAGCGTCATCCACAGATCCTCCCATAACAGAGCGTCATCCCCAGATCCCCCATAACAGAGCGTCACCCACAGATCCCCCATAACAGAGCGTCACCCACAGATCCCCCCATAACAGAGCGTCATCCACAGATCCCCCCCATAACAGAGCGTCATCCGCAGATCCCCCATAACAGAGCGTCATTCGCAGATCCCCCATAACAGAGCGTCATCCACAGATCCCCCATAACAGAGCGTCATCCACAGATCCCCTATAACAGAGCGTCATCCACAGATCCCCCATAACAGAGCGTCATCCACAGATCCCCTATAACAGAGCGTCATCCACAGATCCCCTATAACAGAGCGTCATCCACAGATCCCCATAACAGAGCGTCATCCACAGATCCCCCCATAACAGAGCGTCATCCCCAGATCCCCCATAACAGAGCGTCACCCACAGATCCCCCCATAACAGAGCGTCATCCCCAGATCCCCCATAACAGAGCGTCACCCACAGATCCCCCCATAACAGAGCGTCACCCACAGCTCCCCCATAACAGAGCGTCATCCGCAGATCCCCCATAACAGAGCGTCATCCACAGATCCCCCCCATAACAGAGCGTCACCCACAGCTCCCCCATAACAGAGCGTCATCCACAGATCCCCCCCATAACAGAGCGTCATCCGCAGATCCCCCATAACAGAGCGTCATTCACAGATCCCCCATAACAGAGCGTCATCCACAGATCCCCCATAACAGAGCGTCATCTGCAGATCCCCCATAACAGAGCGTCATCCACAGATCCCCCATAACAGAGCGTCATCCACAGATCCCCTATAACAGAGTGTTATCCACAGATCCCCATAACAGAGCGTCATCCACAGATCCCCCATAACAGTGCATCATCCACAGATCCCCCATAACAGTGCATCATCCTTAGATCCCCCCATAACAGAGCGTCATCCACAGATCCCCATAACAGAACGTCATCCACAGATCCCCCATAACAGAGCGCCATCCACAGATCCCCCATAACAGAGTCACCCACAGATCCCCCATAACAGAGCGTCGTCCACAGATCCCCCATAGCAGAGCATCATCCACAGATCCCCCATAACAGAGCGTCATCCACAGATCCCCCATAACAGAGCGTCATCCACAGATCCCCCATAACAGAGTGTCATCTGCAGATCCCCCATAACAGAGCGTCATCCACAGATCCCCCATAACAGAGCGTCATCCACAGATCCCCTATAACAGAGCGTCCTCCACAGATCCCCATAACAGAGCGTCCTCCACAGATCCCCATAACAGAACGTCATCCACAGATCCCCCATAACAGTGCATCATCCACAGATCCCCCATAACAGAGCGTCATCCACAGATCCCCCATAACAGAGCGTCATCCACAGATCCACCATAACAGAGCGTCATCCACAGATCCCCATAACAGAGTCACCCACAGATCCCCCATAACAGAGTGTCGTCCACAGATCCCCCATAACAGAGCGCCATCCACAGATCCCCATAACAGAGTCACCCACAGATCCCCCATAACAGAGCGTCGTCCACAGATCCCCCATAACAGAGCGTCATCCCCAGAATCCACATAACAGAGCGTGATCCACAGATCCCCCATAACAGAGCGTCACCCACAGATCCCCCATAACAGAGCGTCATCCACAGATCCCCCATAACAGAGCGTCATCCACAGATCCCCCATAACAGAGCGTCATTCACAGATCCCCCATAACAGAGCGTCACCCACAGATCCCCCATAACAGAGCGTCATTCACAGATCCCCCATAACAGAGCGTCACCCACAGATCCCCCATAACAGAGCGTCATCCACAGATCCCCCATAACAGAGCGTCACCCACAGATCCCCCATAACAGAGCGTCACCCACAGATCCCCCATAACAGAGCGTCACCCACAGATCCCCCATAACAGAGAGTCATCCGCAGATCCCCCATAACAGAGCGTTACCCACAGATCCCCCATAACAGAGCGTCATCCGCAGATCCCCATAACAGAGCGTCACCCACAGATCCCCCATAATAGAGCGTCATCCGCAGATTCCCCATAACAGAGCGTCACCCACAGATCCCCCATAACAGAGTGTCACCTGCAGATCCCCCATAACAGAGCGTCATCCACAGATCCCCCATAACAGAGCGTCACCCACAGATCCCCCATAACAGAGTGTCACCTGCAGATCCCCCATAACATAACGTCATCCACAGATCCCCCATAACAGAGCGTCACCCACAGATCCCCCATAACAGAGCGTCACCCACAGATCCTCCCCCATAACAGTGCGTCATCCGCAGATCCCCCATAACAGAGCGTCACCCACAGATCCCCCATAACAGAGCGTCATCCGCAGATCCCCCATAACAGAGCGTCACCCACAGATCCCCCATAACAGAGCGTCACCCACAGATCCCCCCATAACAGAGCGTCATCCACAGATCCCCCATAACAGAGCGTCACCCACAGATCCCCCATAACAGAGTGTCACCTGCAGATCCCCCATAACAGAGCGTCACCCACAGATCCCCCATAACAGAACGTCATCCACAGATCCCCCATAACAGAGCATCACCTACAGATCCCCCATAACAGAGCGTCATCCACAGATCCCCCATAACAGAGTGTCACCCACAGATCCCCCATAACAGAGCGTCATCCACAGATCCCCCATAACAGAGCGTCATCCACAGATCCCCTATAACAGAGTGTTATCCACAGATCCCCATAACAGAGCGTCATCCACAGATCCCCCATAACAGTGCATCATCCACAGATCCCCCATAACAGTGCATCATCCTTAGATCCCCCCATAACAGAGCGTCATCCACAGATCCCCATAACAGAACATCACCCACAGATCCCCCATAACAGAGCGTCGTCCACAGATCCCCCATAACAGAGCGTCATCCACAGATCCCCCATAACAGAGCGTCATCCACAGATCCCCTATAACAGAGCGTCCTCCACAGATCCCCATAACAGAGCGTCATCCACAGATCCTCCCATAACAGAGCGTCATCCCCAGATCCCCCATAACAGAGCGTCACCCACAGATCCCCCATAACAGAGCGTCACCCACAGATCCCCCCATAACAGAGCGTCATCCACAGATCCCCCCCATAACAGAGCGTCATCCACAGATCCCCCATAACAGAGCGTCACCCACAGATCCCCCCATAACAGAGCGTCACCCACAGATCCCCCCATAACAGAGCGTCATCCACAGATCCCCCATAACAGAGCGTCACCCACAGATCCCCCCATAACAGAGCGTCATCCACAGATCCCCCCCATAACAGAGCGTCATCCGCAGATCCCCCATAACAGAGCGTCATTCACAGATCCCCCATAACAGAGCGTCATCCACAGATCCCCCATAACAGAGCGTCATCCACAGATCCCCTATAACAGAGCGTCATCCACAGATCCCCCATAACAGAGCGTCATCCACAGATCCCCTATAACAGAGCGTCATCCATAGATCCCCTATAACAGAGCGTCATCCACAGATCCCCATAACAGAGCGTCATCCACAGATCCCCCCATAACAGAGCGTCATCCCCAGATCCCCCATAACAGAGCGTCACCCACAGATCCCCCCATAACAGAGCGTCATCCCCAGATCCCCCATAACAGAGCGTCACCCACAGCTCCCCCATAACAGAGCGTCATCCGCAGATCCCCCATAACAGAGCGTCATCCACAGATCCCCCCCATAACAGAGCGTCACCCACAGCTCCCCCATAACAGAGCGTCATCCACAGATCCCCCCCATAACAGAGCGTCATCCGCAGATCCCCCATAACAGAGCGTCATTCACAGATCCCCCATAACAGAGCGTCATCCACAGATCCCCCATAACAGAGCATCACCCACAGATCCCCCATAACAGAGCGTCATCCACAGATCCCCCCCATAACAGAGCGTCATCCGCAGATCCCCCATAACAGAGCGTCATTCACAGATCCCCCATAACAGAGCGTCATCCACAGATCCCCATAACAGAGCGTCATCCACAGATCCCCCATAACAGAGCGTCCTCCACAGATCCCCCATAACAGAGCGTCATCCACAGATCCCCCATAACAGAGCGTCCTCCACAGATCCCCCATAACAGAGCGTCACCACAGATCCCCCATAACAGAGCGTCATCCACAGATCCCCATAACAGAGCGTCATCCACAGATCCCCCATAACAGAGCGTCCTCCACAGATCCCCCATAACAGAGCGTCATCCACAGATCCCCCATAACAGAGCGTCATCCACAGATCCCCCATAACAGAGCGTCCTCCACAGATCCCCCATAACAGAGCGTCATCCACAGATCCCCCATAACAGAGCGTCCTCCACAGATCCCCCATAACAGAGCGTCACCCACAGATCCCCCATAACAGAGCGTCATCCACAGATCCCCCATAACAGAGCGTCATCCATAGATCCCCCATAACAGAGCGTCATCCGTAGATCCCCCATAACAGAGCGTCATCAGATACTATATGAATGCTATGTGTAGCTGTGTGATTACATACACTCCTGCATCTTATATTCCGCTCTCTGTGATGGAGCGGTGATGCTGATACTTTTAGTGCCACAAGATCAATATCACGTGACCCGACCCCGCCCTAGCTCTGGCCCCGCCCACTGCTGATGATGGCACTTTGTGGAGCAAAGATCTCCGATGACATCACCCGGAAGTGACAGCCAGTAACGTGGCGTCCGCTCTGCTCACTGCAACCGAACTACGCTCTAAACCCCGCCCTCCGGACACAGAGAACACGCCTACCCTGCTACCAGAGAAGAAAGCGACGGGTGACCAATAGCGGCCATCCTGTAGTTTCCTCCTATCAGCGTCTTCCACCTGCTGACGTCACGGAGTTAAAGGCCGGTTGTTTTGCGCCGCCATCTTGAAGGAGGCAAATTACTTTCTTGGATTTTCTCACTTGATTCTTTGAAGTCTGAATATGGGGAAGATGCTAAAAACATCAAGAAGAAAAAAAATCATCTGACTGCTCCTCAGGTGACCACTGCAACTAATCAGCACACTTTGATTGGCTGCAGCGGTCACAGAGAGGGCAGCAGTCATTAGCAGAGGGGTTCTGGAGGCCGGGGTCGGCCAACTGAGACTTTATGGTTATTTTTTTTTTTTCATTTTAAGACCCGACAAATTGAGTTTTAAATTATTAGCAGGAAATAGGTGACCCCTCGAACCGCCCCATAGAGAGGGTAGAAAAGTCTGAGCTATCGGGGTCTTCCCATCGCTGGGGTCAGCGATAAGTCTCGGCTTGTTGGGGTCTCAAGGCCAAGAAGCTGATCCTGATCTCAGCGCTTTATTTTTTAGGCTCCTTCCACGCGCTCCCTGAACGTTTCCCAGTTTCCTCCTTTCTTTAGTCATTTTGTGCAGAGTTGATGACGCGTGTGAATAAAGCGCAACAAAAACCACAAATGAGAAAAAAAATAGAAAAGTGACTTAAAAAATGAAAATAATAAGATCTTAAAGGGATATTCCGCAGCGGTCACTATTACTCCGAGACGTCCGGAACGTGCAGACGCGATACCATCGCTATCATTATATTTAAAGGGGTTGTCCACCTTTGTGGACTCTCGTTTTGCTCCGTGTGTTTGGGGCTAAAAATCATTTTTGCAGTTCGGTTTCATTAAATATTGTGCACAGGTTTTCTTTTCGGGGCATTTTGATGTGTTCTGCGCTCATAAATTAAGAGAAACTGACGGAGCTCGCTGATGGATCCTCAGTTGACTCTTTTTTTGCTGCAATTGTGCAGCACAGAGTCCAGAAAAGGCTCAAATCTCATAGTAAATAATTTTTTATATGCAGGTGGCACCAACTAGGTGGGTGATTGGCTGCAGCGGTCACATTCTATGTGTTCATTTTTCTCCATTGCTGAAGAAGCCACACGATAGTTCGGTGTCCATACATACACTGTGTCGTCATATCCGGGGTTATTACAGTTTTGCGGTTTATTATTGTGCTTTGGTGACGTCAGACCATTACTCCCGCTCACGTCCTGACTCACTCACTGATGCCACACTTTCAATGGCGGCCCGGAATGGACGTTTGGCCCCGCCTCCTCACCAGTGATTGGCAGACTGTATGTCGCGCCTATTGGTCGCGGTGATCTGCTGCCATGGAGACAGGGCCTGGCCTTTGGGTCGTGCAGGGTTGGGCTGTGTGTTGGCTGTAGGGGCGGGGTTTCCGCATCAGGAGTGTGTGAGAGGTCACGGGAAGCGGCTCTTCTCTCGGCAGCGTCGTCCCCGCTCCCCAGGCCGCCCCTCCCCCGGCAGCTCCGCGCTCACCCGCCCCGGCCTCCGCCGCCATGTCCTCCGGAGGAGACTTCGGGAACCCGCTGAGGAAATTCAAGCTGGTCTTCCTGGGAGAGCAGAGCGGTGAGTGCGGCGGACCCGGGACCCCGACAGTGTGCTGCACCCCGATATGTGCGTGCAGTCCCCGGACTGTCCCCCCGGTACTCCTCCTGTCACCTTACCCAGCCCCCCCCCTCATATTCCTCCGGTCACATCCTCCCTGCTCGGTTATACTATTCCCCCCCCCCCCCACCGGTTATACTCCTTTGGTCACCCTCCAATACGCCCCCCCTTGGGTCCCAACTTTTAACCCCCCCCCCTCCCTAAACTGGGTTATGCTCCCCGTATCAGCCCTATCCTCCAGCTATACTTCCCCGCCTCCTTGGCCTGCGGCGCCCCTGTCTCCCCACCGCCTCCTTGGCCTGCGGCGCCCCCCGCCTTCCCCACCGCCTCCTTGGCCTGCGGCGCCCCCCGCCTTCCCCACCGCCTCCTTGGCCTGCGGCGCCCCCCGCCTTCCCCACCGCCTCCTTGGCCTGCGGCGCCTTCCCCACCGCATCCTTGGCCTGCGGCGCCTTCCCCACCGCATCCTTGGCCTGCGGCGCCCCTGTCTCCCCACCGCCTCCTTGGCCTGCGGCGCCCCTGTCTCCCCACCGCCTCCTTGGCCTGCGGCGCCCCCCGCCTTCCCCACCGCCTCCTTGGCCTGCGGCGCCCCCCGCCTTCCCCACCGCCTCCTTGGCCTGCGGCGCCCCCCGCCTTCCCCACCGCCTCCTTGGCCTGCGGCGCCCCCCGCCTTCCCCACCGCCTCCTTGGCCTGCGGCGCCCCCCGCCTTCCCCACCGCCTCCTTGGCCTGCGGCGCCTTCCCCACCGCATCCTTGGCCTGCGGCGCCCCCCGTCTTCCCGGCCTCCTTGGCCTGCGGCGCCCCCCGTCTTCCCGGCCTCCTTGGCCTGCGGCGCCCCCTTTGTGGTGATATTTGTATTGCAGGCACCTGTCGTGGTCTACTTCTGTCCCGTGCTCTCATCCACGTTCTGCAGCCTGTGCTGTTTCCTCTCTATGTTCCGTCCTGTCATGCACCTGTCTGCTATCTACGAGCCGCTGCAGACACAGTGCGCAGGTCCCGGCGCGGCCGCTGCAGACACAGTGCGCAGGTCCCGGCGCGGCCGCTGCAGACACAGTGCGCAGGTCCCGGCGCGGCCGCTGCAGACACAGTGCGCAGGTCCCGGCGCGGCCGCTGCAGACACAGTGCGCAGGTCCCGGCGCGGCCGCTGCAGACACAGTGCGCAGGTCCCGGCGCGGCCGCTGCAGACACAGTGCGCAGGTCCCGGCGCGGCCACTTAAGGTTTCATCATTTCTTCCGTCTGTTACTTTTCTATGATCGATATCATTTTACTGCAATGATCAGCGTCGTGTGAGTGCCGTGTGTGGGCACTGGAGCTGTATGGGATGAGCCGGGCGGGGGGCTCTGGTGTCCCGGCACTCTGTGGACGGGGGATTTATATTGTGATCTGTGGTTGGTGTTGATCTCTGTATTCGGTGTTATTCCTGACTCACTCTGTGCTGCTGTTTCGGTGTCCGTGTAGACTAATGGCAAAGTGTATGCTGGGAGTTGTAGTTTCATGAGCACACCTCAGGCTACTTTCACACGTGCGTCGTTTTGCATCCGTCACAATCCGTTGTGTGACTGATGCTGCAAAACAACGATCCTTTTTTGTTTTTTTTTCTCTTTTCCCGGCCAATCAGCTGATCGTTCGGCCGCTGAGAGATAAATATTGATTTCAATGATTAAACACGAGCTGAGCATGCGCGGTGGAAAAAAAAGATTCCGCCGCTCAAAAAACGCAACATGCTGCGTACCTGCCGCCCGACGGGGAGTTGTTCCACGACTGATCCGTCACGCGGCGAATGCAACGCACACAGTTGCAATCTGTCGTCCATACAAGTCTATGGGAAACCGCAAGCCGTTAACTGATTGCGACTAACGCAAGTGTGAAGGTAGCCTAATTTGGAGACAAGATTAGCTTAGTTAAAGGAGAGCGTCAGCTGGTTCCAGCACCAAGCAGCAGAACTGCGATTTCTGCTCTGAAGTATAAGACTGTGTATCTCCCATGGATTTGAGTGGCGTCAGGACCCAGAGCCGTCAGTAGATTGGTCCTGTAATCTTTGGGCCGCTCCGGGGTCAGACGATCCTGGAATTCCTCGCACCCCGGATAATGTTCCTTCCTCTGAATTCAGCTGTTCTTCTGCAGAAATGTGATCGGCGGGAGCCAGAGACAAAGCGGTGGCACCACTGACCACATCGTGGAGCCGCGAGGGAGCAGAGCCCCAGGGTAACTGAGGATGCCCCCCAATATCCTGGATTCCATCCAGAGCAGCCATTGTTGGGGTGACACCAGGAGCTGCGCTCGTACGTTCCAGCGCCTCGGCCAGTTGTGCTTCCCAGGACCTCGGATGGATTGTCAGGCATGAATTCTATTGTCATCGTTCACTGACAACAAGCAGAGATGTGGAGACGTTAACCCTACGAGGGGTCATTTATTCAGGGCTAGACTTGTCATTTAATAAGGCGGCAGTAACCCTTTAATGCCCCTTCATTAGATCTGGTGTATGGGGGTCTCTCGACTGTACTCATCCTTTTATTTTCAGGGGAGATAAGCAGCCGCCCGAGGTTTACGGCAGCTCCTTATCCCCAAGACAAGCGCTGGCCTGGGCCCTACACACTTGTATATGGGGTTCGGGGGGGGATGTGCGGGCAGCTGTGGAGGGTCTGCAGGACCAGGATGGTGAATGTCCCGACCCCCAAGACTTCCAGGAACCTTTAGCGGAAGAGGCGGCCTCCTCCCAGAATGGCCCAGTATATCCATTACCCGGACGGACGAGACTCTCGGGGGCTGGGAATGTAATTTCTTGGCAGGGGCTTGGGAGTTGATCGATAGATCTGTCCGGAGCTGAGATCCAGTGTCCGGGGGGCTCTATACATCACCCCCTATAATGTGCTGCTCCAGAACGGGGGCGGCTGCGTTACAGTGTGCCAGCGCTGCCGACAGGCTCATACAGGAGGGGTGAATACGGCCGCAGAGAGCGATGGAGCGCGTCTCCTGTGGGGGGCGCTGGGGCACAAGTCAGTTTTACCATTTTTGGGGCTACTTTGGTCTTGCAGCCATTATCTCTCCAGCACGCCATAGTGGCTCAAATTCATCGGAAAAATATCACGCCCAACGTCCCCTCGCCATCTTTGTGAATCGCCACCAAAGTCTCTCTCCAGCACACGGCCTAGCCAATGATTACAGCTCTGGAGCACAAACTGCTGCACTGACAAGTGCCACACAGAGACAATTGCATTGAGGCATCGTTCACTCGTGTCATGTTGGCCGGATCCTCGGCAGCATGTAAGGGGGGGGGGGGGGTCTGTCCTGCAGGATTTCGCCCAAGTGCTGCCGATGATTTCGGCTCTGTAGACTCTGAGGTCTCTGATGACGTAGCCGGGTGTCTTCCTGCCGACGACACAGAGGAATGTGCCAGGGATGAGGCCGCCTATTGTACAGGAATGCCAGCACACGAGCCGCCGCCGCCTTCTCACAGCTGAGACTTTGTTACATTGTATCCAGTTTGCTACAATGTATCAGTTTGGAGTCCCTGATGTCACAAGGATTGGATACAATTGTAACAAAACTTCAGCTGTGACCAGACTCACGGAGTTGGCTGTAATGCAAAGTAGCGGGTGGTCCGGAAGCTGGGGGGCCGCTACAATGTAGCAGTTGGACTGATTCACCTGTGATGACCAAGACTGCTCACGGTGTTATTTATTTTTTTTACCCAGAAACGTTGCAAAAATGTCCTCATTTTTGCAAAATTGCTGCAAATTTCAGCGTGTGAACACCGCCTTATACGCAGGATCTGCACCATTGTCCGATACGTTTTTGCACTGCCGGTTCTGATGTTGGCAGACGTGTAGGACACTGAAGAAAACCGCGTCGTCAGGCAGTCTAATGGCGGCATTCATGATCCGCATCACTGAGGCCGTAATGGGCAGTGACCGGGGCCCCAGCGCCTCCTGTGCGGTCACCATAATGCACACGGTGCCTGACAAGTACGGTCATTTTCTGCAGTTTTGCAGCCTCAGCCCGGAGAATATTCATCTTTCCATTGTTTTCAGGTCAGGGGATATATGTGTATATACAGTATATTTGTGGACGGGGGGGGTCTCTCCTCGGGGACGCTCTCGTGCCATCCTAATTGCTTCCCGCGTGTTCTGGGGGTCCGGCTCCAGTGGCGTTGATGGATGGGATGTATGGAGCCGCGCGTTTCACAGAATCCGTGCTCGGACGCCCTCGGGCACATTGTACCGCAGACTTCAGACCAATTAATGCCGCAGCTCGAGGCGACTGAGCCAGAGGGATATCAGTCACCGCCTGAACGAGGCTTCACTTAAAGGGCCAGTACAGAGACTATTCCGAATTCTACGACACGATCAAAATGGCGGCAGAGATGCAAGAACAGAGTATCTGAACATTTGCTGCTCAGGAGCCTCGGAAAGCTGGGTGACCTCCTATATTGATGGCACGCTCCGTGCCAAACAGGACAGTGGTGGATGAATAATTAACAGCAGTAACATTATCCGTCCTGTGCTCTCCGGAGGGATCTGCTGCATTATACATGGGATCTGCCGTGATTCAGGCTTTTTATGGGGACTCGCTCCCCCGCCCCGCAGTCCTTCCAGGATCTGTCAGCAGGGTGAGGCCTGAGAACTAGTCACACCGGCTGTCGGGGTGGATATGAGCCGGCATACCTCCAAGAGCAGATGTAAGATGTATCCATATCACAGCTCCACTGGTTGATCTTTTTTTTTTTTTATTTCTCTGTTCTTATTGGCTGCCAGGAAGAGCTAACAGAGGAAGGGGAGGAGCTTCTGTATGAGAGAGTCTTCACTTAATAGAGACCTCACCGATGGATTTGTGTCCCCCTGCTCCCCCCGTCACCACGGCCAGGAGGAGTAGATGGACCATCTCTGGACAGTGATAGTCACATCCAACCGCCCCGTGCAACTCCTCCTGGCAAAGAGAGCGCGGGCGGTGCACAGGAGCCTATTTCTGGTGATCAGTGTGAGTCATCACCCATCCAGTGACGCTGGAATATCCCTTTAAGAGTATCCCAGTAAGGGCTAATGGTAGGGTAACTGGTTGGACTGGCACGGTGCAGCATCTGTTGTTTTTGGTGAGATATGGCCGTTCCCGCTCGTCGTCTTCCACTTCTGAACTCTCCCAAGCAGCGTGGTCTTCATCGTTCCAGGCTGCCCCCCCCCCCCCCACACACACACACACACACACACACACACACACACACACACACACACACACACACACACACACACACACACACACACACACACACACACACACACACACACACACACACACACACACACACACACACACACTTCATTGTGTCGGCCACCATCCTTTACACTGCAGGACACGCTCTCTGACTTTCGCCCATCCTGCGCTGTGTAAAGTTGAGATTCTTTTAAGATTCTCATTAATTGTGCCGCTTGGAAAATAGTGAATGAAGGCCCCGGGGGTCTTTTCTGGCGGGGTCCTGAGGGCTCATTAGCAAAACGCTCCTCTGTGAAGACTAATTACTTCTGTCTTATTTTAGAAGCTTTGCCGCGATTTTATCATTTATATTAACTATGGAAAATGGAAGTCTGGAGACGAGGAGGAGGGTGACGGATATAAAGTAGACCTCTCCCCCCCCCCCCCCCCCCCGCGCTGGGTGCTGGCGGATACGAGAGCGGGCAACGCAAAAATCCGAAACTATCAGGCAAAATCGGATCCCAGCGGGAACCGCTCTGAAGTCCAGGGACAGCGAGGGTGACAGATACCTGTACCGGAGGATAAGAGAGCACTCAACGCAGAAATCCAAAACTATGGGGTGAACACTGACCCTGTCTGGAGCCGCTCCGAAGTGCAGGCTATATGGGCTTTACCATGTGGCGGTTAAATGTGAGTGGCGGTATTACCTTCGGAGAGCACCATTTTCAAGCGCTGCTCTTGTCACTTCACCAAAATGTGTGATGTATTACAGGGCTGTGGAGTCGGTAAGCCAAACCTGCGACTCCGACTCCTCAATTTCCCTTGCACAGACTCCGACTCCCACATATATTGCTTATATTTAAGTGAAAAATGTATTGTACCATGTTTCCCCGATAGTAAGACACCCCCGATAGTAAGACGTAGTGGGGGTTTTGGGGGGGTCGGCTAATGTAAGATGTACCCCGAAAGTAAGACGTAGTAAAAATGTATTTATTTTTTTTCCTCTTTACAGTACAGTTACAGCGGCCGAGCGCTCAGCTGAGCTCCCTGACATGCCGGCGGCAAAGTGCTCAGCTGAGCTCCCTGACATGCCGCCGGCAAAGTGCTCAGCTGAGCTCCCTGACATGCCGGCGGCTGAGCGCTCAGCTGAGAGCCCTGACATGCCGGCGGCAAAGCACTCAGCTGAGCTCCCTGACATGCCGGCGGCAAAGCGCTCAGCTGAGCTCCCTGACATGCCGGCGGCCAAGCGCTCAGCTGAGAGCCCTGACATGCCGCCGGCAAAAGCGCTCAGCTGAGAGCCCTGACATGCCGCCGGCAAAGCGCTCAGCTGAGCGCCCTAACATGCCGGCGGCCGAGCGCTCAGCTGAGAGCCCTGACATGCCGCCGGCAAAGCGCTCAGCTGAGAGCCCTGACATGCCGCCGGCAAAGCGCTCAGCTGAGAGCCCTGACATGCCGCCGGCAAAGCGCTCAGCTGAGCGCCCTAACATGCCGGCGGCTTAGCGCTCAGCTGAGCGCCCTAACATGCCGGCGGCCGAGTGCTCAGCTGAACGCCCTGACTTGCCGGCGGCTTAGCGCTCAGCTGAAAGCTGACACATGCCGGCGGTCGGGCGCTCAGCTGAGCGCTCGGCTACCGAGAAATGTTGAAATGTTGCAGTAATATTGTCCGTGGTCCATCAGGACCATGGACAACATACAAAATCACACAGCCTCAGTGCCCTCATGTGTAGCCGCTGGTGGTTAAGTTTCCTTAACTTGCGGTACACTTAGGGCGCAATCGCGGCAAGTCCCCATACGGTACATTGCATGGAGACTTGCTGCGATTGCTGTGGGATTTTTTCCAATATAAGACATACCCCGAAAGTAAGACATAGTGGCACTTTTGGGGGTAAAAAGAAAGTAAGACACTGTCTTACTTTTGGGGAAACACGGTAGTACAATGTGAACATCAGGCATTTAATCATTTTTATGAAACAATAATCAAGATATTTAGATAAAACAAAATATATTTATTGGCTACAACTTTAGAACCCAAGTCCTCTTGCGCCTGGCAGACCTGTAGCCGCTCATCCTAACTGCTACCTCAGTCAGAGCTTCTTTTCCTTTATTAAGCTGTTGATCATCAAGCAGTATATGATGATTTGGATCCACATAAACAGCTGCCAGAAGAAGTTTATTTTCCAATATCAGTGTCTCTCTCCATTTCATTGAAGCAGAAATGCCATCTGCGATTAAACCTCCTCTTTGGGACAGGCAAAATAGCAAGTTCTTCCACTCCCTTATGAAAATGCCAGGAGTTAAATCCTCAGCTTGTAATTTTTTAGTCGCGATTAATGGGTGATTAAGCAATTCCTTCAATTCAGCCACCTGTGTCCATTGACCTTCATTTAGGGTTACCTAAGGGTTCGCCATATCTACAAGAAATGATTTTAGTTCAAGCAATCGCTCAGTCATTAAATAAGTGCTGCCTCACCGAGTGGCTTGATCGACAATTGCCCCTTTCCCAGCACGTCTCCAAGATGGAATCAATTTTAGGGGTTCTGGCGGCAATAACCAATTTCCTCACTTTTTCAATCAGATTTCCAGCATGTCCCTCTGCAGACTCTCTTATTGCCAGCTGCAGCGTGTGCACAACACAGCGCATGTGATGAATAGGAAAGGGTTTTGAAGCAGCTTCAACAAGATCATCTCATTCTAAAGTATCATTTTGCTGTTCTTCTGTTGTAATATCTGCTTGTTCCTCAGTTACATGAGCAGCGCTGTAGCTCCATCTCACACATACTGAATCCTAAATTTTCTTCTAGCTGTTGTTCATTACTCCCATTCATCAGTGTAATTGTACTTATGTGTGAAGCATTGTCCTTTACAATGGCAAGAACCTGTTCTTTTTTTGAGTTTGTAACCTTGCAGAACTTTTTCCACTAAGGCCTGGAGAAACTGGAGGCCTCAAAAACAGATCCTCACACAGAATGAGCAGTCAGGTTGTGTGGGGTTTTTCTAATCTGCTTTTTCTATTGAAAGCATTATTTATGAGCTCAGAAACCTTTCAGATGATGCGGTTTTATAAAAAGCTGATCTGACAAACGTATCCTCAAAACACAGCAAAAACGCTGTGTGTGAATGTAGCCTTAGATCAGGATAGAACAGACATTTATAGGACATTTCATAACTTTCCCAAATTCCTATGAAAAAACATTCAGCACATTCTGCATTGCACGCCGGACCCAATTATTATAGATTTTAGGAGTCGGAGCATTTTATACCGACTCCACCAAAATGAACTTCAACTCCACAGCCCTGGTGTCTTAACACCGTTTTAAAAGAGTTTCACCTTAATACA